>NC_064643.1:302992139-303298250 GCF_023864345.2 Schistocerca serialis cubense | reverse complement strand
ATTGCACGTCCTGTCCAGCGATCAGACGTCCTTGTGGGGACCCAGCAACATCAGAACTGCGTTATGTCGTTACAGAGATCTCATCTCCTATGCACGGGTGAGAAGTTTGCCGGCAGCCCTGGCGTCTATCGAGTTTAGCCAGGCTTTTGACCGTGTGGGCCACACTTTTGTCACGGCCGTTCTAGGGCGCATGGAATATCCCGACCCCTTTATCACAGTGTTGACACGCCTTCTGCATGGGGCTACTTCTCGAGTTCTTGTTAATGGAAGACTGACGGCACCCATGCCGATCCGCCGATCAGTACGACAGGCATGTCCATTATCAACATTGTTATTTGCATTGGCCTTAGAACCTTTGTTGTGTGGTCTCCGAGACAGACTCACTGGGATACAGTTCGACGGCTCCATCTATCGCTGCACCGCATATGCGGAAGATTTGATGATCGTCATACGAGGAGCTGACGATATGGCCGCGGCGTTGGACTGGATTGCAACCTACGGTACAGCTTCTGGTAGCTAAATCAACATTGACAAGTCTGTCGCCTTGAGCATCGGGATTGGGCTACCGCAGGAACACTTTGCCCCCTTACGCTTCAGTGATACTGTCCGCTGCTTGGGCTTAGATTTCATGAACGACATGCGACGCGCGACGACGCTCAATTATCGACGCCTTCTTCACCAAATTAGGGCCGGAATTGCAAATCAGCGCTTGCGATCCCTCAACATCGTTCAGCGGGCGTATTATGCCAATGTATACCTAGCGTCTCGCATACCGCATGTCGCCCAAACGCTACCCATTCCGAAACCCTTGGCTCGTAGCATTATGGCAGCGCTGGGATACTTTGTCACCGCTGGTATGTTACTGAAGATCAGATACGTATCTCTTACCCTCCCCAAGGAAAAAGGTGGTCTCGGCCTAGTTAACGTCCATGATAGGGCCATTGCCCTCTATGTTAGCTCACATTTCTGTCTGCTGCGCCGTTGTCCTATGAGCCTCACGAGTCTGCTTCTGACGGCGCTACGACCTGCTTCACTAAGAGCGCCGGTGCCACTACAGGACATCCCAGCGCCCCTCTTTTATATAGGACGTTTCTATTTAGAACAAAGTTATTGCAGTGTAGCGCTCACGACACCACAAATGGCCACGACTCGACGCTTATACCACGACATGCTGCAACGCCGCCCCCTAAATGTGGTCGAACTAAAATATCCTGACGTACGGTGGCGCGTGGTGTGGAAGACTGTACACGATGCATGCTGGATTCCGATGTTGTTTCCCAATGGTACGTAGTCGTTAATGGGAAGCTGGTGACGCAAGAACGTCTCTACGATATCCACAGGGCACAATCTCCCAATTGTGTGGGTTGTAATACAGTAGATTCTGACGAGCACCGCCTCAGCTGTGGAGAGGCAGAACCGGTTTGGCACCTAGTGCGGCAGATGCTGGCTTATCTCTTGCGAGTTAGGCCGGAGTATATATCTGCACGCACGTTATTGTTTCCGGATGAGACATTTTACCCCAAGACTCGAACCAACTCCGTCACCTGGATACGTGGACATGCGGTCCATTACCTCTGTCGTGACGGACACAAGAATTTCCTTGACTTCTGGCTCTATTTGCAAGAAAGACATCATGCGATTTCCGGGCATACCAGATATCGACAATGCTTCGCAAACTACCTGTGGAGTGCCTTTCACGGCCCGCCGTGCAGCTGGAATGTTCCAGGCAGTGGCAGATGAGGTCAGAACGAACTGCAAACGAGCATATATTGAACAATCTTTATCAGTGGGCGCAGTCGCTGGGAAGCCTAATTACGACGTGGTAGTTTTCTTTTCATGTTATTTATGTTTAATATCTTCGATGGTGTCTTCATTCTGTTTTAGTTTTCCAGGCTTGATTAACTATGACTGTTCGCACATTGATATCTATATAAATCAAAAAAGATAAAAAAAAGTGGGCAGGGGACCTGCTTTCGAATCCAAATAAGTACACAAGACCAAACTAAGAACAAAATGAACAACGAATAAAATATAATAAAGTATTATACCCTTTCCTTTCTCCTTTTATTATGGTTCAAAATGGCTCTGAGCACTATGGGACTTAACATCTATGGTCATCAGTCCCCTAGAACTTAGAAATACTTAAACCTAACTAACCTAAGGACAGCACACAACACCCAGCCATCACGAGGCAGAGAAAATCCCTGACCCCGCCGGGAATCGAACCCGGGACCCGGGCGTGGGAAGCGAGAACGCTACCGCACGACCACGAGATGCGGGCCCTCCTTTTATTATTTTTTTTATAAAAAGTTCAGAGGCATATATAATTTTTGTTTCCTTGGCGGAACCTGAAGTGGTGGCGAACGGCCGTCCTAGTTAGCTTTAGGATGAAAGTGGCGGTGGCACTAGCTTTGTTTTTGTTTCTAGGCTAAATAGGTTTTTGGGGGTAGTATGGGTCATAGAGGCCAACGCCTGAAGTGGAAGAGGTAGTTTTCTTTCTTTATTTATATATAAATAGAAAACCAAAATGGTTAAAAAAAAAGTTGGTAGAGCACTTGAGCGCGAAAGGGAAAGGTCCCGAGTTCGAGTCACGATCCGGCACACAGTTTTAATCTGCCAGGAAGTTTCATATCAGCGCACACTCCGCTGCAGAGTGAAAATCTCATTCTGGGAACGTTTGTCTTTGTTTTTGTCTAACTACAATTACGAAATTTAGTTTCGGCCTACGGCCCAGCATGGTAAGGCTGATGCTTTGTCTCGTCTGCCTATCAGTCCTGTTGAAGTGTTTCATTCTTACGAATTGTCATGCATGTTTATTGATTCGGAAGATAGGGAATTATCTGATGGTTCTCCAGTGGATTTTCGTCGCATTGCTTCCGCGACAGCCGCCGATGCTTCTTTGCAAGTTCTTTTGCAGTATATTCGTACTCAATAGCCTCTGTCTGCTTCCCAGATTAGTGATCCCCATGTATGGCGTTACTACGCGCAATGTCACAACTTGTTTGTACACCACGGTGTTATCTTGTTACGAACTGACAATGATCAGTCTCGTGTGGTTGTACCTCATACGTTGCAGTCGGAAATCCTCCGATTGCTACACGCTGGTCATTGGGGTATAGTGCGGATGAAGCAATTAGCGTGTCGTCACTGCACTTGGGTCGGCATTGATAAACAAATTGAGAATTTGCTTGCTAACTGTCGCTCTTGCGCGGAGCATCAATCCGCTCCCCGCCAGCGCTTCTTTGCGTGGCCGACTGCTATTGCGCCTTGGCAGCGCTTTCATATTAATTTTGCGGGTCCTTTCTGGGACACCTGCTGGTTGCTAGTCATTGATGCGTACAGCAACTTTTCTTTTGTTTGTGTCTACGTCTTCTACTACATCTGCTAGTACTATTCGGGATTTGATTTCTATTTTTTTGTATTGTAACACCCCACCCATTACTTATCTGGTTTTGGCGTGTGTTCACCCCAGGTAATTGACTAACAGATCAACAGAGAGTGCAAAACTGCCGCAATGTCGGATAACGCAAAGAAAGTAATAAGGCCCAGTGATTCCTGATTGAACTGCGGTGGCAGTGTTGACATTGATTGAGAATTGATCCCTTTTAATTAAAAAGTGGTGCACATTGATGTTATATTCAGCTATTGAACACCAGATGCAAAGGTTGAACATAAAATTAACTAAGAAAGTGACTTGGGACTTCAACTACTTGATTGAAAACAGATGCAGTCCATTAGCACAAATTTATTTTAACTCACGACCTTCAATCATCACATTACATGACTCTCCTAACAGGCAGTGGTAATAAATTGCGTTTGCTTGGAGTAAAGTGCGATAACTCAAAAGTAATTCATATCGACTGACCCAGGCGTAATGCGAAGTGCGAGAAGAATTCTACAATACACGGCCCATGAAACTCTCGTGGAAACTTTGCCGACGTGATCTAACAAATTAATCAGTGGCCTAAAGCCGGAGCGGGCGCAATATCACCGAATTCAGCGTGGCGGGGCGTCGTCGTTGTGTGGACGTCGTGCGACCTCGTGGTGCTGCAAGGCTACACTCGTCTGTTCACTCCTAGCTATCTTGCTCAGTACATAGCTGAACGAAAACTTCCGATCTCCAAGCTCAATCGTTCCGTTTGCTAAGTCCTAAACTGCAGAGATGCTCACTCTCTCTCAGGCAAGCTGAGTAAAGAACGCCACGTCTGCACTCTAGGCAAGCTGGGAACGGAAGACCACTGCGGAGACTTTTCCCAGTCTGCTCTTCGCCTTGGTTTCCCCTCCAGCAAAATCACTTACGCCATTTGCAGTGCAAGTCGCGTTACTTATGCGTCGCTTCCCAGCGCCGACCAATGCCTGCTCTGGGAAATGAACAAATTCCCACAAAATTTCCCTTCCTCTCAACTTCTGCTATTTGCTCCTGCCAGGCCACCCATCAAGGTTAGCGTCTGCACAAAACACCAATTTTTACGGAATTCTGAATTCCAGGAGAGTACTTCAAATTCCTCCGTTGGAGGCCGGCGTATTTCTTTCTGTCTCTCTTCACCAGATTTACTTCAGACTCTCCAGCCCGTGAATTCAGTGTGAAGTTGCTATAGTCACGAACACGCATATTTTGGCCTCTGTTGACCACTCCACCGTAGCTTTGCGCGGCTATCTCGCATGTTTAACTGAAAACAGGTCGACGGACATTTATCAATAGGTGTACAAGTTCTCCATCTGCTTCCCGGTACACCAGCAAGGGGTGAATCACCCACTCACTGTCACTCATCTTAAGGCAGCTGGAGGCCGCACCCCGTTACCGCTTTCTTAGAGCTTGAGCGCCCCAAAGTTGCCTATTGTCGCTTCCCTTCACCGCTCCCCAGCCGGCCACTTTCAACTCTGAATACTTCTCTGGGATAAACACGCCTCCAGTAAATCGACGCGTTTCCACAAAGTTTTCGTGTCGTGTGAATTACTTTAAAACCATCACCCGACATTAATTATTCCAATACGTCCATATTATACCCTCTACAAGATGCATTGTGCCTTGTCAATCAATTTTGTTCAGCCCTACTGTTCGCTCAACGTGAGTTAGGTGATCTTCAATGACTTCATGTAAGGGGCATAGTTCTTGCCATATTACAGTATTGAAGGCCTTACTGACATTGTTGTCTCCGACAATGGGCCCCAGTTCGTGTCCTCATAGTTTGAAGCGTTCTGTGCTGCTAATGGTAGTTGCCATCTGACCTCAGCCACGTTCCACCCCCAGTCAAACAGCGAGGCTGAACGCTTTGTACGTACATTTAAATCGCAGATGATCAAGCTGCGTGCCACGCTCTCTCGCGAGCGCACACTACGGACTTTCTTTGCTTCATAATGCTTCCAGCTGCGCGGCACCCGTCCTCCAGCGGATTTGCTACATGGCTGCGCCCATCGGTCGATCCTGCAGCTATTGCACCCGTCGCTGCGCGCTCTCGCTGCTTCGCCTTGTTCTGGTTTGGCGCCGCATGATTTGGTGTTCTATCGCGTTTTCTCTGGCACACAGCGCTGGGAGCAGGGGCGCAATCTTCGCCAGCTTGACCGCGCCTTATTTTTCATTTCTGGCCCCTCCGGCACTGTCCAGCGACAGCAGAACCAGATCCGTTTGTGCCGTCCTCGGTTTTCTGTCACTGGTTGTTTCCCGGCAGAATTGGAGGCTTTGCGGCTACTGCCACCTCAGCCCAAGACTCCACCGTCGGCGCCTCCGCTGCTTCCGCCTCCACCGCGGGCGCTCCTGTCGATCCCGCTGCTGCCAGTTCGGTCACCTGCACCGGACGGACGCCTCTTGCCGCCGCCGCGGCCACACCTCCGGCTGCCGCTGTCACCGCCGCCGCCGCGTTCCTCCGTGGTGCCGGAATCGATGGACGCTGAGACTGCCGTCACGCCGCTACCACCGCCGTCGCCCATAGAGGTCGTTGCTCCGCATCCTCATCCGAGCATGTCTAGTGGTGGAGCGCGGCCTGGGCAGGTTTCCCAAGGGGCGTTTTCCTCGCCCCCTCACGAGCAATTAGGGATCGTGGGTGGGCAGCACGTCCTGGCAGTTCTGCTGTCCGCCCCCTCAGTTGCGCCTCCCCTTGGTCCCTCCACCCGCTGTCGGAAGCCCTACTTAACGACGTGCGCAATTTCAGGGGGGGAGGGGTGTGGTATCGATAGCTACGATGCCACGGCATAGGTGCAAGTTCTTAGGTTGGTACTACGACACAGACACTGACGACAGCGCCCTCTAGCCGGCGCTGTGCAGCTCTACGAGCGCCGCTCCAGATTCAGCCCATTTGAGTCCGAGTAGATGAGCAAGCAACATTGTTTCCATTTCATAGTGGGCGAGCCACTACAGATTTTGCCTGCGTAACTTCTGTGAGCTTGAGACATCCGGCTTCGCACCTACGTGCTCCTCAGTGGAAAGTTATGTATTAATCTTCTTGCTAAAGCAAAGGTGATTTAAATTCACACTGTAGTACCGAGGTTTCTACCTCACTTGGTCCTCCTAGCTTCCTACATTCGGCCTACCCTTCAGTTTATAGGAACAGACTCACGCGCCGCCTACCAGGTAGGATACAAATCACGTAAGTGCAGATGTTCTTATATGTGCTACCTTAATGTGACAGACCTCAGTGTTTTGGTTCTTTTTCTCTGCGTCAATTAGTCTTCCCACAAACAAGTCACAAACCTTACAACTTGATATTACCTGCACGGTCGTATTTGCACCGAAAAGTGGACTGCACAGTATAGACTAGCTGTTTAGCGTCAACGCGTCTATAAGCATTAACGGCTTGTTCTTGCCAAATGTACATAGAGGTTCTAACCAACTTATAAACACAGTACTTGTCATAGCTGTAATTATTAATCTGCAAATGTCGTAAATACCGATGATATGTTGTTCAGTGCACTGTCCTCAGTAAGTAATTGAAATATCTGCACTTACACCCATTACACCCTGTAGACACAGTTTCAAACCTTAATACTTGTCTTAAACTTGTAACGTAAAGTTACACCTCTTCATAAGGAGAATTTTAAATTCGCTTAGTAATCATATGAGAAATGACGACAAAAAATTCTTTTTCAGCTTCGAAAGTTATTCAGTAGGCAACCGGCAACTGGGGTGGGTGCTAGTAATCGTTTGGATGAGGGCTGGAAGAAATGTGGTTTCAACGAAATCGAAGACGCTTCAAATTGCCAAAAACCGGTAACTATTCTTTTAAAAATCTTCACCGTTTTGACCAGGTGACATTGATAATTTGACCCTAGGTTTTATAGGTGAAATGTGAGTAATTCACATCAACCCTCCACTGAGAGAGCCGAATAGTCCATACAAAATAATGACGAGAACGTATTTTACGATTATGAGAAACATTTTTGAAAAAAAAGGAGACATTTTTTAAATTTCTATTTTGCCGGCCCCTTGGCTGTGGCCTAGACGGCGTGCTCGTAAGTACGACACAGACAGTGTACAGAGACCAACACAACTTGAGAGAGTGTTCACGGCGCCCAGGCTACTCCACCGGGGGTAAAGGTAGTGCCTGCTGTGGCGGAAACGTTGCACTCGCGCGTACAGGCGGCGGCGACGTAAGGCTGCCGACATCACACGAGCGGCTGCAAACGGAGTTATTGGGCCGGAATCCAAACGGTGCTGCCGGACGCCAGCTCAGCAAAGGACCACGCCTGCGTCACCGCGTGGCAAACTCTCCGCTCTGCCGTTGCCGTATTACGCTGTCCTGTACTGTGTACACTGGCCGCCTGGAAGGAGGGGCGCTCCGTACTCTGCAGGCAGACGACACGGTCTTCGGACGTGTCGCACAGTTCACGGCACATCCAACGTGTAGTGCCTGTCACGAAATTTGAGCTCTGATGGTTTACTGTAAACACTTCCTGCTACGAGTCGGACTGTGGACATGTCAACTGAGGATAATTTAATTATTCTCTTTCATATAGGACTCTCCATTAAGGGTTGGTTAGTTACATGTTCTACAGATATTGTGGACGATTTTTTTTAAAAAAATTGAAATGGTCTTGGATTATTCAGCCCGCAGGATATGTATACATTATTGGTTTCAGGGGATGGCTACATGGTCTAAATGTAACAAAATTTAACTCACTATTTTGCATGCAACTATTCTTAAAACTAAGTTTCTTTCTTTCTTTAAAGAGGCCACCCTTATTTAAATGTTCCTCTGCGGATTATGAGTAGTCCAGAAAATGATTTTAGGTGGTATTTAAAGGTTGCTTTACTACCAACCAGTCACTTTGTATTATTCGACAAATGTTGAAAACATTTTTTTGATGAACATTGAACGCCATTCTAATATACACAAAATTTAATATTTTTTTGGTGGTGGGGATGGGTATGGGGATGGTGTGGAGGTTCATTAGTCTCCTGACTAGTTTGGTGCTACCTGCCATGAATTCCTGTCTTCTGTCAGCCTCTTAATCTCAGAGTAGCACTTGCACCATTCATCCACAGTTATTTGATCGATATGTTCCAACCTCTATCTTCCTCTTCGAGTTTTACCCTCTATAGCTCCATCTAATACCATGGAACTTGCTCATCAACATCTTAACTAATTTCTTATCAACTTAAATAATGTGTTATCAAGGCAAATTTTTCTTATAGTGTTGTAGGTGTGACGTACAACTCCGTACACAATTAGAAGGGGAGCTGGCTTACAGATTGGCGCAGCAACTGTCGTCGTAGGAAAGTTGGACAGGGACAGAAATGATTACCAAACAGGGTAACATAGTAAACAGAAGATTTACTTGTATTTCTCCAGTGTACAAAGACTCATTACAAATAACGTTCAAGAAGTAGAGTCCGAACATTAACAAGAATGAGGCTCTCTGAACTAAAGCAAAAACAATTGAATTGGAGCTGCAACTAGGTGGTGTCTGTGTAGCATGTCGTAGTGAAGAGGCTCCAAGTGTGAGTGGGCTGGTTGGCTGCTGTTCGCCGTCCTATACAGCAGTAGTAGAGGCTGCTCATGGAACCAACCCATTGGAGGTATGACTCAGCAGGAACGCTCCATTGGGTCCGCCAAATCCCGCATGATTGCTATCGGTGTCTGACTGAAACTCGCAATGCCGTTGTCAACTTTAACACTTGTGACTTTGGTATGTGATACCTCATCCCCACCCCCACCCCAAAACTTCTCACTGTGCTTGTGTAGTGTATATCAGTGAACGATGATGGGGCAGAGGGCTGGATGCAGGAGGCAGTGAAAGGTAACTGAAACTGAGGCTGGTGTCGAGGTCCTGTCCAATGCCCCAGTATACTCCCTGAGTCCGCTGGGGACACCACCTGAAAAACTGGGCAGAAGCTGTACACACACATCCAGAGGTGGAGCAGCAAACGGAGATGGAAGCATTTCGACGACTGCAGAGGGCCCCTAGGTGACACACAAGGCAGCAGCCAGGAAGAGGGGCCTATCGTGAGATGACGGTGACTGTCGACATGGCGACGACCATGAAAAGGCATCCACTTCCATCTTTAGCTCTGGGACTGGTGCCGATGACATGGAACCCATGGAAGCCAGATGCTGCGAGGGCTTATGCCTCCAGGCAGTCGCAGAACCTGAAAGTACGAAGCCTGCAGTAAGATCATGCAATGTACTTGGACGAATTTGATCGTGATGGCACATCTGCCATCATCTCGATCCCTGCATAAAATGAGAGAATGTCCAAGTGTGCATACGATGATGCCTCACACCCAGCACCTATGTCCACCACAGTCTGTAAAAGACCTAATTTTTAATTTGATATTTTGGCTGGCCCGTTGGCGTGGTTGCTACCCGCCATAGCGAGCTCAGCAACTGAAGAAAGATAGAGTGGGCTGACGACGTAATATGTCGACTGGCGATAGTCTGCCGCATGGTTGCGAGCGTTAGGAAGAAAAGAACAGCAAAAGAGCTTGACCCCATGTTCGGACAAAGCATTTAGCTTCAATGTTGGACTGCGGGTGGGATGATACACTCGTGATGTGGTTGATGCTGGAGCCGGTGCAAAATTACTCATACTCGGCCGCAACAAATTGATATCGATCCGTTGTTTGTCTCAATCAGTTCAGGCAATCCCTCGACATAAGATCTGGATTGTGGAACGAGTCATAGAACACTGAATAGCAACCACGAAGGGAAAGTTGCTGAGAGCATCAATGACGATGAGAAACGTGTATTCCAGTAAGGACTCACAAAATCCAAGTACATATCTTGCCAAAGTCCTTGAGGGTTGGGTCACACAAAGAACTACTGAGGCAGGGCTTACTGTTGTTCAGCACAGCCTGGCAATGAGAAGTCAATTGTTCAGTTTGCGCATCCAGACCATACCAAGCAGAATGCCATCACGCCAGCTACTTGGTATGAACGATTCACCAGTGACGTTTGTGTAGCAAACAAAGCATGTCAGCCTGGAGAGCCTGGGAACTATAACATGGGACCACTTAATAATCGTGTGAAGCAAAATGAACTGCAAGGACGTGCTGGTGGTCAAACTGTGTATGAACCATGGAGCCACGAATCTGTCTGGCTGAACGCGGCCAACCAGAGCGGATGTAGTGCAACAAAATCTGCAAATCAGGATTTGCCGCCGTGGTATGGGAATTTTTCCGGTGATTAAGCGAACAGCTATGCAACGCATCCATGTCTTGTGGATCAATGTATTAGAAAAAGCAGAGGACTCGTTGAATGTTGAAACTGGGTCAACAGGGGGCGAGAAAGAGCATCTTTCGGCATGCTTATATGCATATTGGTAATTTGACAAAAGGAGAGGCCAACATTGCAGCTTCAGCGCTGTGCGAGTTGGGACTGATTGAGGAGGGCTAAACAAAGACTGTAGAGGTTTATGCTCAGTCAAAATTTAAAATTTTTAGCCAAAAAGATAGTGGTGAAACTTAGTGACACTATAGTGAGAGGCTCCTTTTCAGTTTATGAATAATTACACTGAGCTTTGTTCAACAGCTTTGAAGCAGAGTCAGTCGCCCTGGCAATAGTACCAAATTTATGTGACAAAACTGCACCAATGACATAAGGCGAAGCATCCATGGTCAGCACCACAGATGTTGCAGGATCAAAATGAATGAGGAATCGATAACTAAGCAAAGCATGTTTCAACACCTGGAAAGCAGAGTGACGCTCTTGCGACCAAACAAACAGAACATTCTTCTTGCGCAAGCGATGCAAGAGTGTCGTAATTTGGTTGGCATTAGGAGTAAAGCAACAGGGATAAATCGTCTGTTATACATCAGCTTCTCTACAGACTGCAATTCCCGCATATTGTGTGGGGGTGGAAGGTTACAGATAGCAAGCAAATTGGATTGAATACGTGAAAACCCTGGCTATTAATGACATTTCCTTAGTACCCGAGTTATGTCTTAAAAAAGATACACATTTGTCTCTGTTGTATTTGAGACAGAATGCGAAGATTGCTAGTGTGTTCTTCTTGATCTGAGATGACTATGCCATCTAAATAGTTGGACGAAAAGGAACTTTTGCAGTCAACTGCTCCAGAAACTCCTGAAACGTGACAGGTGCGGAAGCACAGCCAAAAGGCAGTCTCAAAAATTTGAAAAGACCAGATGAGTATTAATGACAGAGACTCATCTAGAGGGATCTACAAGAAAGCGTCACACAAATCAATTTTGGAAAAGTAACGACCGGCACTAACTTAATGGATTAATTCTTTCAGGCGTGGTAAGAGATAACTGTCAATGACTGTCTGACGATTCACAGTTTCCTTAAAATCGGCGCACAGCCGGATTCTGCCGGACGGATTCTTTAGAATAACAAGAGGGGACGTCTACTGACTGACAGAAATGGGTGCTACGGTCCCACTATCTTTCAAAGTTCCTGAGCCACCTGTTCTCGAAGAGCAAGAGGAACAGGACGAACTCTAACAAAACATGGCTGTGCATTGTCCCTCAGCGTGACATGGGCCACAAAATTATGATCTTCATCTAAACCCTCCGAAAACAAATCTTGAAATTCTACACATAAGTTAGCATCATTGTCCCGAGAACCAAAGGAAGAAACAGAAATTGCGTTGTTATGATCGCTTAACCGAAAGAAATCACAATAGTCTTGATCAAAAATATTGGCACTTTCTCGAGAAGAAAATGCTGTAAATTTCTGAAAATTGTAAAAAGGCTACAAGTGTAAGACAGAAATGACTTGGCCGTTATACGCCGTCATCGTGTTGCGCGATGTACTCAACTTAGGTCTGCAAAGCAAATCGTAAGTGCCTTGGTTCAGCAAAGTCACTGAAGCGTCTGTGAGAAGCTGAAAATGGACTGGCAGTCCAGCAATAGTTAGAGACACAAAACATGTGTTGTCTTTACATATCACTGCATAAGAGTTGGGAGCTTTTCCGGAAAGGCTATTACGTTGTTGTTGTGGTGTCACCGCCAGACACCACACTTGCTAGGTGGTAGCTTAAATCGGCCGCGGTCCATTTAGTACATGTCGGACCCGCGTGTCGCCACTGTGTGATCGCAGACCGAGCGCCACCACAAGGCAGGTCTCGAGATACGGGATAGCACTCGCCCCAGTTGTACGACGACTTTGCTAGCGACTACACTGACGAAGCCTTTCTCTCATTTGCCGAGAGACAGTTAGAATAGCCTTCAGCTAAGTCCATGGCTACGACCTAGCAAGGCGCCATTAGCCTTACATAGTTTGATAGTTATCGTATGAAATGTCTCATCAAGAATGCTGTATTCACAACAAGGATAAATAAAAGTTAAGTATTCGAGGAGCTGCATACTTTTCTTATTAGCTTTCACTACTTATGCTGTTCCAGAATTCACGCCCGTCTGCGTTAGATGGCGTGCATTTCGGCCTCCTCTATCTACAAGGTGTTGGCACATTTGCCAACACATCAGTTGTTTTGCACTAACGTCGCTGTGAGGCTTTGAAACCACACGGCATTTAGTTTGTGACTTGGACTTGCATGAAGGAGCAGCAAAAAGGGGCGCCTTACGTTTCTGTATATGTCACCATTTGCCGCAATAAAGCAAGCTGCTTCACGCAAGAAGCAAAATACGCGATCATGGGCCGTTTTAGAGCGAAGGCACGACTTCACACCTTGTGTTGGACTCGAAACGTGTTGACGTGAGCACTGTTGCTCAGATCGTGGTTTGCGAGCCGGCGGCAACGACTGTTTGTCGTGGCTATCTGCAGAATGAAGGGGCGTTACCTCAGAACTGCCTGCCGCATTTTTGCAGGAATCCTGATAAACTACAGTCTGAAGAGCCTGTTGCAGGCGAAGGTCTGTGTATTTAAGAATCTGTTTCCGGATGCGAGAGTCAGCTACTTCGTGTGTCACGGTATCACTAATCGTTGCATCACTGTAGTATTTGCCTCAGTCACATTTCAATCTTCACAGTCTAGTAAGGCCTTGCATTTCAGTCATCCACTGACGGTATGTCAGTCAGTGTTACTCACGCAGCCTAAAACATTTGTGACGGACAGCCGCCATCTGAACCCTGTAGGCGCCTGAAAGGTTCCTCGTATTGTACTGGTTCATGGGTCTTCGTATTGTACTAGTGGTTCAAATGGCTCTGAGCACTATGGCACTTAACAGCTGAGGTCATCAGTCCCCTAGAACTTAGAACTACTTAAATCTAACTAACCTAAGGACATCACACACATCTATGCCCGAGGCAGGATTCAAACCTGCAACAATAGCGGTCGTGCGGTTCCAGACTGAAGCGCCTAGAACCGCTCGGGCACTGCGGCCGGCCTATTGTAGTAGTTCAGGGGGTGACATGGGAAATAACTTTGGGCACAGCTTATAAACAGTCACTTCCGCTGTGACCAAGAAATTGGAATGTTTGTCAGTGACTTTTATATGATGCACTGCGATGTGCGCATTGAATTGTGCGAGGTAGCGTGTCCAGTCTTTCTTCTCCTCGTCAAACTCACATCCACAGGTGGCGCTGGCGGTACAGGTGGTGCAGGCGGTGGCGCTGTCTTTGGATCAGGTGTCTTGTGTGAAGTCATCTGTGCGTCAGGAAGCGATTTTTCACTCCAAGCAGTTGCCCCATTCGTTGCTTCTGAAATTGAGTAAATTGAGTTAGATCAACTGCAGGCGGCGCTGCAAGCGATTGCGGCGTGGTAGCCACAGTCAGTAAAATAATGCACAAATACGAACAGCGAGAAGCAAAAATAACAAAGAGAGAAAAAATGGATTGCAAAAGCAGGAACCTCGGAACCTAGAACATATAGAGCACCAGAACGAGAAATACTGGGTATACAAAAGACAAGAAAACCAAGCAAAAAGAAGACTGAACAGAAAGATGGAAGCTTGAAGACTTGAAGATGGCTACAAACAGGGACGATGACTCTGCATCTGGTATGTGTACAATGGTAAGGAGAGATGGCTACAGAGCGGTGCTTTGTAGGAAAGCTGGACAGGGGCAGAAATAAGTAGTGAACAAATTAATAGAAGAGTTACATAATTTGTATATCTCCAAGCCTACGAATACTCATTATAAATAACGTAGGAAGAAGCAGAGTCCAAATGTCAACAAGGATGAGGCCCTCTGAACTAAAGCACAAACGGTGCGTAGTGTGTCGTAGCAAAGAGTCTCCAAGCACAAATGGGCTGCGTGGATATCGACGTCTGGTGGATACTTCCACTTAAGTTTCAACTTTGACACCTGTGGTATCGATACGTGATACCTCATCCCTCCTCCCCTTAATATCGTCACCGTCGTCATGTAGTGTAGATGAGTGAACGACTATGGGGCGCCGGCCGCGGTGGCCGAGCGGTTCTAGGCGTTTCAGTCTGGAACCGGGCGACCGCTACGGTCGCAGGTTCGAATCCTGCCTCGGGCATGGATGTGTGTGATGTCCTTATGCTAGGTTTAAATAGTTCTAAGTTCTAGGCGACTGATGACCTCAGATGTTAAGTCCCATAGTGCTCAGAGCCATTTTTCTCCGTGGTGTAATAGATCGCACCAGCTGTGGAGCTGATAAGCTGCGAAAATAATGGAACCATTTTACAAGCAACACGCAGCTAAGCAAAAACTTGATTAGCCAAAGTGATAAGTTGCCGAATTCAAGTTAGGGAACTTAGCGGGTCGCGTATGGCCAGCGCCTGAGGAGGTTCAGATTTGTGTAAAATTGTTATTTAAGGTTAGATTTAAAGTGGCCGTAGCATCTATGGTTTTTGTTTCTATTTTTTTGGATTACTGAATTTCCGTTTTGTGGGGTGTGGTAGTCTTTGATGACCCTCGCGCACTTACATGAATAAAAGCATACTGAAATAAAAAAAATGGCTCTGAGCACTATGCGACCTAACTGCTGAGGTCATCAGTCGCCTACAACTTAGAACTAATTAAACCTAACTAACCCAAGGACATCATCCATGCCCGAGGCAGGATTCGAACCTGGGACCGGAGCGGTCCCTCGGTTCCAGACTGTAGCGCCTAGGACCGCACGGCCACTCCGGCCGGTCGTATTGAAATACCTAGAGACAATAAATTCAAGTTTTCTTGGGTTAACAGAAACCTTACGTGTATTCAATTAATAGCTAGTGTGTGTGTGTCAGGAATGTTAAACAGTTAAAACGATTTCATTGATGGAAAGAGTGTCCTAAGTAACCTTAGTCTGAATGGAAGTTGTCGAAATTTATTACGGAAAAGTCAACGATTACACCGATAACAGAGAATGGTATATCTGTCGAGGAGGTGACGTCGTGTTATTTACGTAGCAACGCTGGGCTAAGCGGAAAGAGATTTAGTGGCAGCATAAATTATTTTAATTCTTATCGATATTGGGGGAAGAGTCTTAATACAAACTGGTCATAGCACGACGATGTAAGGAATACAAATTTTGTAAGTAATTAAAAGGTTAAAAGATTTTTCCAGAGATAACATACTGCGTTGTGAGAATTTCGTTGTGTAGAGAGAACAAATGCAAGCTAGATGTGACATTTATCCCGACATAATAAATACAGGTACTGTATTTAAAGAGGTTTGATGCTTTTAATTTGTCCCTTGAGAGTGTGATTACGGTACGAGCTAGACTTCGAGTAGTTGCCAGGCGCTCCGCTACAACTGGAATCTTCTGAAATCTGATAGCGTTCCACAGTCCTAACATCGACTGCAAAATTAAAACTGTACCAAATTATAGCTGTAGTGGTCGATTGGTTTGCGCAGGAAGCTATAGCATCAACGGCATAGCGACGTTGGTACAGTACGATCCGTTGTCGTTGTGAGTTCGATCTTGGGTACCGCCAACTGCGCGTTACACTGTCAAGGTGGCAACGACCGTGAAAGAGCTCCGACTTACAACAACGGCTCTGGGACTGTTGCCGACGGTGCAGGGCTCACGGCAGCCGGAGGCAGCGAGGGCTGATGCGTCCAGACAGGCACAAAATTTGAAAACACAAAGCTTGCAAGAGTATCGCGCAATTCACGTGGACAAATTTGTTTCTGCTGACGTCTCTGCAATCATCTCGGTCCCTGCTGTAAAAAGAGAGAACGTTAAAGTATGCATGCTATGACGCCTTGCTCCCAGTACCATAAAATCTGCAAAAGACCTAATTTTTAGTTAGATACTTTGCCTGTTGGGCGGAGTGGGCGCCACCCGACATGATGGATGCAGCAAGTGAATCAAGGTGCAGTGGCGCCGGCCAACAACTCCACCGACGATGGTCCGTCGCGTGGCTGCGAATCGTAGTGAGCCACGAAGAGCAACAGAGCTTGACACCACGAGTGAGAGACACGAAGTTTGTCCGTATTTTGCTTAAATGTTCGGAAAACGATTAAGCTTCCCCGTTAGATTTAAGATGGAACAGTGCGCTCCTGATGTGGTTGATACTCGAGTTTGCGCAAAACTGTTCAAACTCGGTGCAACAAATTGAGTTCTGTTGTCTCTCTCATTCACTTCAGGCAATCCCACGGCAAAAGATCAGTGAAAAGATCTGGATTGTGGATCGAGCTGCAGTTGAGTGCACAGTAACCATGAAGGGCACGATGAGCCAACGTGCATTCCAATAAGGACCCACTTATGTTCCTCCAAGCGCATGAAGACTCATTACAAATAATTCATCAAGAAATAGAGTGCAAATGTCAACAAGGATTAGGACCTCTGAAGTAAAGCAGAAACGATGGAGCTGGAACCGAACCGCGACCAGGTGGGATCTGCATTGCAAGTCGTAGCAGAGAGACTCCAAACACGAGTGGGCTGGGTGGCTGCTGCCGGCCGTCCTATACGACGGCGGCAGAGGGTACTAGTGTTGCAGAACTGACTCAGTGTAACCTAACCTAACCTAACCTAACCATGCTCCATTGTGTCCGCCGGATCCCGCATGACCGCTGTCGGCCTTGCAGTTCCGTTGCCAACTTTGACGGCCGTGGGGTGGTATAGACACATGACACTGCAGTAGGAAGGACATCTCAATTACTATCTAATAGTGACCGATAATTTACATTCACTTTGATTATAAAATTCCCCTTAAAAGTCACTTTCATGCTCAAAAGTATCCGAACGATCGAAATTGCGTTCCTCCTGGCCCACATGCAACTCACAGAACGTCACTTCCTTGCAGGTCGTCCACATCTTTTTTGGTACAGTTGTGTGATTAAGGAAGATGGTTGCTACAAGAGACTCCGAGGGAACATTGCTCTGTACAGTAATCAATCGAGATGTAAATTAATACCATGCTGTTCCAAATATCAGGTCACAAGTTGCTACAAATGGGAAAATACTTAATACTTATGAACTCAAATTTATTACAATAAATGACAGATATTTCAAATAGCTAACACTCTCATTAGCGTCTGAGACAAGTAATACTCGTAATCCTATCACACAAAATCATACAGTAATCCTTAGTCAAACATAATTTCTCTTGTGTTTAAAGGAATATTTTGAAGAATACAAAGTTCTATGATAATTTATTCTTTCTCTCTAAAAGGTCTTCCAAAAACTAACTACCAATTCTTCGCTTGGTAAGCGGTTTTGGATATGCTGGTTAATGAATGCCTTTCCGATCTGTTTTAGTATGTCTATGGATCCAATTCCAGCAACTATGGTCAATAATAACCAAGCAGAGTTTTCATACTTGACGAAGATTCGAAAATAGCACTGATTGTCATTGGTGACTGGGCATAAGGAGACTGAAATAACTTGGTTTTTGGTCAGAATTAGTTAGCAAGTCTCAACTGGAAAGCGCCGCGCAGGGCCTACTGCTTCGATTCCCTGCCGGGTCGGAGATTTTGTGTGTGTGTGTGTGTGTGTGTGTGTGTGTGTGTGTGTGTGTGAATTCCTAAGGGACAAGACTGCTGAGGTCATCGGTCCCTAAACTTACTCATTACTTAAACTAGCTTATGCTAAGAACAACACACATACCCATGGCCGTCGGAGGACTCGAACCTTCGGTGGGAGGAGCCGCGAAGTCCGTGACATGACGCCTCAAACCGCGCGGCCACTCCACGTGGCGGAGATTTTATCCGCACGGGACTGGGTGTTTTATTGTCCAGATCATCATTTCTTTATCACAGATGCGCTAGTAGCTGAAGTGCCGTCAAACGAAATGACTTGCACTAGGCAGTCGACCCCAGACGGGTTCTCCCACACAAGAATGCAAATACCATCATTTCATATCAACTGGAAACTACATGACGAAAATTTTTATACTGAACTGGGACCCTTACCACTCTTAAATAGTCACCAGTACCAAAGTGTGCACATGTTTAGACTTCAAATGACATGACGCAAGTTATTGCGTTTGAAGGAGCGATTAGGACCCAGTAATTAATCGGTTTTTAACCTAAGCAGAGTTAAATGTTTGATTCCGACTTTTTTCACCAATAGCGATGTAACAGGATTTGAAATGACGAGAGGAATTTTTTTATTTTTTTTTACCATAATGCAAACCCGGCAACTGTCATTATTTTTATATAGCCACGAATAGACTTTAAATGTGAGTTTGTTTCAACAGTAGCGAATGTGCGCATATTTGAACGAGAAACTATGTGACGAAAAGTTTCATGCAGATTGGGAGTCAACTCCAGAGTATATCACCGCCGTTGATTAGCTGATTACACACAAAAGACCTTAGCTACCGCAATATTTTTCAGCAGCAGCTAGGAAAGACGTGTTTTAACTTGAAACGATACGGTGAAAATATCTGTGAATTTAACGTCCGAATTAATTGTCACGAAGTAGATAAAGTTATGGAATTCTGCCACCTAGGCAGCAAAAGAACCAATGACGGAAGGAGCAAGGAGGCCATAAAAAGCAGACTATCACTGGCAAGAAGTGCATTCCTGACCAAAAGAAGTCTACTAGTAACAAACATAGGCCTTAATTTGAGGAAGAAATTTCTGAGAATGTACGCCTGAAACCGGCTGATATCGGTACCGATGACAAAACACAAAATATGTTAGAAATCAAAATTAATTTTGACCAGTTGTTAGGGGTGCTAATGCTAGAGCTTGAAAGGACATGACAAAAGCTTTTCTGTCGTACCAGATTTATATCCCTGAGCCGTGCCTTCCGTGGATTCCTTAAGGAGGTAGGAGTTTCAGGTAAACAAGAAAATGTTGGAACTATACTGGTCCGACGGGGTCAAATCAAGCAAAAGGAGTGATACGAGTTCGAATCCTAGTCGAGCTCTAATGTTTTCTGCATGTCAAGTTCAAATAAAATAAGTGACTTGTGACCTTGGTGACAACTGACTCATTAAATCAAATTTCTAGTATAAGAATGTTTATTGATGACAAACTTTCTACTTTGCGTACTTAACCTCTGTAACGACACAACGTAAATGGGCTCTCCCCCCCAGTCGGAGGCGAAGGGAGATCATGTTTAATCTAAATTTTGAACCACTGTGCACTCTTGGGTTCTTCATTTGCTGTTATCAGAAATGAAAAGGTATGTCTGTGCCTGTTAAAAGTGGCTAGCTGAAATGGGAATTGATGCCAGACCTTAGACACAGATACAATCAATAATACAGGCGACCGAGCTCCACATTTGACAGGGTTATGTTTTTGTATACATGCCGTCGTCGCAAGCCGAAGATGACTAGGGAGATAAATTATGTCAGGCTATTGAAATAATAACACAGTACGTAAAGGGAGATGAAAATCTAATAGTCGTAGCGGACTGGAATGCTGTTGTTAGCAATGGTGTAGAAGAAAAGGTTGCAGGAGAGTATGGGATTAGGACAAAGAATGATAGAGGAGAAAGACTAATTGAGTGCTCTGATGAATTTCAGCTAATAATAGGGAATACTCTGTTCATGAATCACAAGAGAAAGAGGTATATTCGGAGAACGCCGGTTGATACTAGAAGATTTCAGTTAGAATACGCAATGGTCAGACAGAGACTCCAGAATTAGATACTGGATTGTAAGGTGTACTAAGGAGCAGATATAGACTCAGATCACAATATGGTAGTGATGAAGAGTAGGCTGAAGTTTAAAAGATTAGTCAGGAAATATCGGTATGCAAAGTGGGATACGAAAGCACCAAGGGTTGACGAGATATGTTTGAAGTTCTCTAAGGCTACAGATATAGCAATAAGGAATAGCTCAGTAGGCAGTACAGTTGAAGAGGAATGGACATTTCTAGAAAGAACAGTCACAAGAGTTGGAAAGAAAAGCCCGATGGTAGCTGTGAAGAAATCGTGGGTAATGGAAGAAATACCCCAGTTCATCGATGAAATTAGGATGTACACAAATATTAAGGAAAATTCGGGAATACAGAAATCCAAGTCGCTTAGGGATGAAATAAATACGAAGTGCAGGAATCTAAGACGAAATGGCTGTGGGAAAAATGTGAAGAAAGCGAAAAGGAAACGATAGTTGGAACAGCTGACTCAGCATATAGGAGAGTCAAAACAACATTCGGTGAAATTAAAAGCAAGGGTGATAATATTAAGAGTGCAACGGAAATTCCACGGTTAAATGCGGAGGAGAGAGCGGATAGGTGGAAAGAATACATTGAATGCCTCCCTCCCAGGGGACACCGCCTTATAGTAGGCATCTTCAGTGCCGGGCGGGAGGGTTTGCGTGCTTCGGTGAAGTCGAGAGCTATGCCGGCGGTAGCATAGCTACTGGCAGGGTCTCCCAAGCCGGACTGGTCTCGACAGAGGAGCCAGACAAAGTGTGTCCTACAACATAGGGCAGGGAGGGCTCTAGAGGCATAGTGAAGCCAGCTTCCCTAGAGGAGTAAACCTCATACAAATCCTGGTCCTCCAGGTTGGGGGTTGGGCATGGGGCTAATAACCCCATACTGTAAAAAAAAGAATATTACGGAAATTCACCAGAAGCCTCGGAAACTGGATGGAAAGCATGTATCACGACCCTGTCAAAGGAAACGGATAAAGGATCTAACAGTAGCATCATGGAATGTGAGGACAATGCTTCAGCCTGGAAAAATGAAAGAAATAGCCAATGAAATTTTAAAGTTCAAATATGATATTGTAGGGCTACAGGAAATAAGATGGCAGGGGAATGGGCAGATAGATAAACCTGAGTACTCATTGGTAAATAGTGGACCAGAAGAAAGAATAGGCCAACTTGGAACAGGGTTTATAATAACTAGGAAAGTTAGGAAAAGCCTTCTAGAATTTGAACCCATAAATGATGTGCAGACTCAGACTAGAAGGTAAATTTAGGAATATATCAATAGTTAATGCACATGCACCAACAGAGGAAAAAGAGGATATAATTAAAGAACAGTTCAACGAAGATATGGAAAAAGTATGCTGTGCAGTACCTAAATATGACCTGATGCTAGTAATAGGAGATTTTAATGCAAAAATAGGGAGGAATGAACATCCGTATGGAGTTTCTGGAAAATATTCACTACATGAAGAAAACAATGAGAATGGAGACTTACTATGCCAATTCGCAGCAAGGAATAATATGATTATTAAAATGACCTGCTTTCCACATAAAAGGATCCATCTGGGTACTTGGAAGTCTGCAGCCAATGGAGTAGTCAATCACGCCACTCCACGTCAGTTACGGATGTACGGAGCTGCAGAGGACCAAACTGTGATTCAGACCACTTTTTGATAAAATCAGTCTTGAGAGAGAAACTGTCCCTAACAAGTGGCAACAGAATGGGAAAGCTGATGAAATGGAATACAGACAAACTGAACATCCCTGACGAAGTAAAAAAATACCAAGTAATACTAAGCAGAAAGTTGAGCAATGAAGAGACCACAGTAGGAGTAGATGAAAGGTGGAACAGGTTTGAAAAAGCCATTAAGGATGCTGCAGAGGAAATAATATGCATAAAAACGAACAGAAGAACCCAGGAGTGGTTTGATGAAGATTGCAGGTCAGCAATAGAGGAAAAGAACAGGGCAAGAACAAAAGTGCTACAGAGAGAAACCAGAAATAATGTGGAACAATATAGAGAATTAAGGAGAAAAGCTAAGAGACTGTGCAAGAGAAAGAAAAGAGAGTGGAATAAGAAGAATTTCAAGAACTAGAAGAAATAAAGGAACAGAGTGAAATATGAAAGTTCTATCATGCCATAGGCAAAATGAAGAATAGATTCCAACCAAAAACAATGGCCTGTTCCAGTAAATATGGGAAAAATATAAGGGAGGAAGAACAGATAGTGGGAAGATGGCAGAGTATTTCAAAGATACACTAAGCACCAGCCTAGAAGATGAAGAGACAGCTGCACAGGAGGGAAGAGTGGAGCTGGAAGTAGACAATGAAACCAATGAGGCAAGAAAGCCAACACTACAAGAGGTCTCCCAGGCTGTGCACAAGTCAAAAAACAATCGAGCCCCTGGGAAAGACAGCATAGTTGCTGAATTAATAAGAACTGGTGGTGAGGCTGTAATAAAAGAACTGCACACATTAATATCAGATATATGGGTAACAGAAACTATGCCAGATAACTGTAAAATTGGAAAAATAGTCCCCATTTATAAGAAAGGGGACAGAACAGCATGTGAAAACTATAGAGGTGTAACACTCCTAAGTACAGCTTATAAGATCTTCACAAGTATATTAAACGAAAGGATACGGAAGTGTGCAGAAGGAGTACTAGGGGAATATCAGTGTGTCTTTCGACCAGGCAGAGGAACAACTGATCAAATATTTGGGCTAAGGCAAATGATGGAAAAGTTCTGTGAATATGATATAGATCTGCATTTCTTATTCATCGATTTCAAACAAGCCTTTGACAGCATAAATCGGCAAGAACTATACAGAGTACTGAAAGAAATTGGTATATGTGCTAAATTAATAAGACTAAACAGAATGACAATGACAGAGACAAGAGCAAAAGTAAAGGTCCTTAGCAGAACAAGTGAAAGCTTTGACTTTAATAAAGGTGTGAAGCAAGGGGATAGTCTCTCCACTGTCCTATTCAACATAGCCCTGCATAGTGCAGTAAATAAAATGAACACAAGAGGCACCATATTTATGAAAACTAGCCAGACATGTGCATATGCTGATGACATTGCTATAGTAGGAAGAAATATCAATACACTCCTAGAAACATACCGGGCAATGGAAACAGAAGCCTTAAAAATTGGCCTCATAGTAAATGAAAACAAAACATAATATATGGTAATGTCGCAATCTGAGGCCAGAAGAACCCCTAAAAACCTAAACATCAATGGGAAATGCTTCAATGGAGTGTCCTCTTTTAACTACTTGGGTGCCCTAATAACAAATGATAACAGTATTGGAAAGGCTATAAGGGAAATAATACAAGCAGGAAACAGAGCTTTCTTTGCAAATATGCAGCTTTTCAAAAATAGCCTTGTTACAAGAAAAACTAAACTGCTAATATATAATTCCCTAGTCCGCCCAGTTATCACATACGGCTCTGAGGTATGGACGTTGACAGAACACGATAAAAATTCTCTAAGAAGCATTGAGCGGAAAATACTACGCAAAATCTGTGGGCCAATAAGGGAGGAAGAAGGCTGGAGAATACGCTACTATGCCGATCTACAAGAGTTAATACAAGGCAGGGACATAGTGAAATTTGTGAAACCACAGCGAATACGATGGATAGGACACTTGGAGAGAATGTCAGAGGATAGAATTCCAAAGAAAATGATGAAAGGTATGATCCATTCAGTTAGGCGAAAAGGGAGACCTAGAAGAAGATGGATCGATGAGGTGATAATGGATATCAACAATATGGGAGCTCGGGGGTGGAAAAGAACAGCAAATAACCGAGAAGTGTGGAGGAAGATTGTTGAAGAAGCCAAGGCTCACCAAGGGCTGTAGAGCTACTGAAGAAGAAGAAGAAAAGGTGAGGGCGAAGATTTGTCTTATGTGATAGAAGAAGAAGCAGAAGTCGATTTAGATGAGATAGGGGATCCAGTATTAGAATCAGAATTTAAAAGAGCTTTGGAGGACTTAAGACCAAATAAGGCATAAGGGATAGATAATATTCCATCAGAATTTCTCAAATCGTTGTGGGAAGTGGCTACGAAACGAATCTTCACATTGGTTTATATATCTGGCGACGTACCATCTGACTTTCGGAAAAATATCATCCACACAAAACCGAAAACTACAAGAGCTGACAACTACGAGAGTTATCCCAAAAATCAACTATACAGTTGATGCATCGAAGTTGCTGACAAGAATAATATACAGAAGACTGGAAAAGAAAGTTGAGGATGTGTTAGATGACGACCAGTTAGACTTTAGGAAAGATAAAGCCCACAGTGAGGCAGTTATGACGTTGCGGCTGATAATGGAAGCAAGACTAAAGAAAAATCATCACACGTTCATAGGGCTTGTCGACTAGGAAAAAGCGTTCAATAATGTAAATCGGTGCAATATATTCGAAATTCTGAGAAAAAATAGGGGTAAGCTGTAAGGAGGGACGTGTAATATACAGTAGGTACAAAAGCCAAGAAAGAATAAAAAGAGTGGACGACCAAGAACGAAGTGCTCAGATTAAAAAAGATGTAAGACAGGGATGTAGTCTTTCGCTCCTACTGTTCAATCTGTACATCGAAGAAACAATGACGGAAATAAGAGAAAGGTTCAGGAGTGGAATTATAATTGTAGGTGAAACAAAGGTTGTCAATGATACGATTCGCTGATGGCATTACTATGCTGAGTAAAAATGAAGAAGAATTACATGTTCTGCTGAATGGAATGAACAGTCTAATGAGTACAAAATATGGTTTAAGAGTAAATCGAAGAAAGACGAATGTAATGAGTAGTAGCTGAAATGCCAGCCGCGGTGGTATTGCGGTTCTAGGCGCTCAGTCCGGAACCGCGCAACTGCTACGGTCGCAGGTTCGAATCCTGCCTCGGGCATGGATGTGTGTGATGTCCTTAGGTTAGTTAGGTTTAAGTAGTTCTAAGTTCTAGGGGACTGATGACCACAGATGTTAAGTCCCATAGTGCTCAGAGCCATTTAGCCATTTTAGTAGCTGAAATGAGAACAGCGAGAAATTTAATATCAGGATTGATGGTCACGAAGTAGATAAAGTTACGGAATTCTACTATCTAGGCAGCAAAATAACCAATGACGGATGGAGCAAGGAGGACGTTAAAAGCAGACTAGCACTGGCAAATAGGGCATTCCTCGCCAAAAGAAGTCAACTAGTAACAAACATAGGCCTTAATTTGAGGAAGAAATTTCTGAGAATCTAGGTCTGTAGTAGAGCATTGAATGATAGTGAAACATGTTGAAAATTAGGTGGAATGATAAGGTAAAAATTGAGGAGATTCTGCGCAGAATCGGAGGGGAAAGGAATATGTGGAAACCACTGTTAGGGAGAAGGGACAGGATCATAGGACATCTGTTAAAACATGAAGCAATGTCTTCCACGGTACTAGAGGGAGCTGTATAGGGCAAAAACTGTAGAGGAAGACAGTGATTGGAACGCATCCAGCAAATAACTGAGGACGTAGGTTGCAAGTGCTACTCTGAGATGAAGAGGTTGGCACAGAAGAGGAATTCGTGGCGGGGCGCTACAAATCAGTCAGAAGACTGACGACTAAAGAAAAATGTTTTTGTAGTAGCAGAGGGTGCGTCACACTGAATGGGCTTTCTGACTCCCTGGTGACGGATTACTGCTTGCTCAATATATTCATTTCATTCTTCCACCACTTCTCCATTCACCAGCGGCTGCAGCTGCCCAATGTGTACTTTAGACTTGATTTTGTAATCACTGAAATAAAGCTGTGTGAAGACCATCTGCATAAACTGGCGACAATGTATCACGCAAAAATTTGGAGAGGGATTGCAGCCTCCTCTTGAGCTGTCATGATAAAGTAGATGTTTGTGATTTATTGTTAAACGCCACGCAGTGTAAAAGCACTCCTTTCTTTATTTTTAGAACCACTTTCGGTTTGATATAATTGCATAGACAACACATCGTAGCAGAGCGGGGTAGCTACGCGGTCTCAGCGCTTTGCCACGGTTCACGCTGCTCCCCACGGTCAGGGGTTCGAGTCCTCCCTCGGGCATAGGTGTGTGTGTTGTCCTTAGCGACAATTAGTTTAAGTTAGATTAAGTAGTGTGCAAGCTTAGGGACCGATGACTTCAGCAGAAATTTCCAAAAACACACTTAACCGTTGCCCCTGTTTCTTGTTGTGACTTATCGAATGTTTCATATTTGAAGATCGTGAGGAGCGTTTTTTTAAGTTTTAGTGAACGTTGCGTAAAACCTAAAAATGTCTTAACATTTGTGATATTTTGTTCTCTTTGGTTTTTATATAGGAGTGAAAGAAGAGGCGGTAGCTAGAAATATCTGAGCCGTGGCGTGTTCGGGATGAGGGCCATTGGAGAAATCACACCAGAAAATAGTTTTCTAATTTCATTTAGGATTGTTTCGATGTGAATTATTTGTCAGAATCAAGAAGACCGAGGGCTTTCGCGAGGTACTTGCATTTATTTCGGCAAGATCACATTTTGTAATCAATGCTGTGCTTTTTATTTTTCTTCTATATTAGAGGTACTACCAATGAAAGCATTACTAAGAAAAACGCTTTTACGTCTGTAATATTCAAGAGAACAAAAACTTTTTGTTTACTCTTAATGGTTACTATACAGCGTCTGGTGATGTTAACAGAAGCGAGCTGAGATACGTTATTTGAGACGTGAAGCTGTTAAATCTTTGGAAATGCATCACAGGTTGAAAGTACAATACTGATTCGCAGCAAGTGTACAAATGATGAAGCACGCTTAAAAGACGACTAACTTTTGTGGAAGAACCTCCGCGTCCGTAAGAGAGACGCCAGGAGCTGACGAACGAGAACAACGCTTATAACGGAACAGGTTGTGAAGGAAAACAGGTGTATTACCGTCAACGAAATAGGCATTTTTTGGGTATTAGTGGCTGAGCGCACGTTAGTGTTCGTAAAGTGTTGCAGTGTAATAAAGTCATTTGAAGGATTTAATAAAGTGTTCGAAAAATGGTTGCCACTTCAGTTTATTGCAGAACTGAGAGATCGTCACGTCGATGCCTGTGAAGAACTTCAGCGCAGTTTCCAGGTCAAAGGTAGTGGATTTCTGGTCATTACTGTGTTACAAGAGGTGAAACACTGATGCACTATCACCAACGACAACATCGAGCAAAGAATGGCACCATAGTCTTCGGTGAAACATTCCGCATTCTACAACCGGAAAAAAACTCTTTTCTGGGGCCAAAAACGTGTAACTTCGCAATGTTAAAATGGAGGTTAGGAGTGACCAGTAGTTCATACTCATATCAGCCACGAATTCACTATAGCTCTGCAATCAGGAGTAAACGGGAGGACTTCTGGTGAAAGATGTTTTGTCGCGACCATGCACGACCCAATACAATCCGTTGCACCGTATCAAAAATAAAGGATTTGAAATCTAATTTTAGCACCCACCTTGCTCACCAAGACCTCATTTTGACTGACTCTGATGAATTCAGACGGCTCACAGAAGCGCTGGAACGCAAACTTTTCAGAAGCGACGAAGAGGTGAAAACCACGGTCCACAATCAAAGGAGGAATACTTTCCACGAAATGTTCATGCACTTCCGAAGCTCTGGAATGCGTCCAATACACTGTAAGGTTCCCGCTAGGATCTGGAAACGGATTATCTATAAAAGTAAGTTGGCTATGCCCTGAATTGAAATGGACGTCCTTTGATATACAATGCTTAGACTCGTGAATCAAAATAGCAAGGCGACCTGCCTGCAAAGAGTTTGTATAATACAGGGTTATTACAAATGATTGAAGCGATTTCACAGCTCTACAATAACTTTATTATTTGAGATATTTTCACAGTGCTTTGCACACACATATAAAAATTCAAAAAGTTTTTTTAGGCATTCACAAATGTTCGATATGTGCCCCTTTAGTGATTCGGCAGACATCAAGTCGATAATCAAGTTCCTCCCACATTCGGCGCAGCATGTCCCCATCAATGAGTTCGAAAGCATCGTTGATGTGAGCTCGCAGTTCTGGCACGTTTCTTGGTAGAGGAGGTTTAAACACTGAATCTTTCACATAACCCCACAGAAAGAAATCGCATGGGGTTAAGTCGGGAGAGCGTGGAGGCCATGACATGAATTGCTGATCATGATCTCCACCAGGACCGATCCATCGGTTTTCCAATCTCCTGTTTAAGAAATGCCGAACATCATGATGGAAGTGCGGTGGAGCACCATCCTGTTGAAAGATGAAGTCGACGCTGTCGGTCTCCAGTTGTGGCATGAGCCAATTTTCCATCATGTCCAGATACACGTGTCCTGTAACGTTTTTTTTCGCAGAAGAAAAAGGGGCCGTAAACTTTAAACCGTGAGATTGCACAAAACACGTTAACTTTTGGTGAATTGCGAATTTGCTGCACGAATGCGTGAGGATTCTCTACCGCCCAGTTTCGCACACTGTGTCTGTTCACCATTAAGAAAAAATGTTGCTTCATCACTGAAAACAAGTTTCACACTGAACGCATCCTCTTCCAAGAGCTGTTGCAACCGCGCCAAAAATTCAAAGCGTTTGACTTTGCCATCGGGTGTCAGGGCTTGTAGCAATTGTAAGCGGTAAGGCTTCTGCTTTAGCCTTTTCCGTAAGATTTTCCAAACCGTCGGCTGTGGTACGTTTAGATCCCTGCTTGCTTTATTCGTCGACTTCCGCGGGCTACGCGTGAAACTTGCCCGCACGCGTTCAACCGTTTCTTCGCTCAATGCAGGCCGACCCGTTGATTTCCCCTTACAGAGGCATCCAGAAGCTTTAAACTGTGCATACCAGCGCCGAATGGAGTTAGCAGTTGGTGGATCTTTGTTGAACTTCGTCCTGAAGTGTCGTTGCACTGTTATGACTGACTGATGTGAGTGCATTTCAAGCACGACATACACTTTCTCGGCTCCTGTCGCCATTTTGTCTCACTGCGCTCTCGAGCGCTCTGGCGGCAGAAACCTGAAGTGCGGCTTCAGCCGAACAAAACTTTATGAGTTTTTCTACGTATCTGTAGTGTGTCGTGACCATATGTCAATGAATGGAGCTGCAGTGAATTTATGAAATCGCTTCAATCGTTTGTAATAGCCCTGTGTTATCTGGGCTGGGAATACTTACTTTATGCAACTTTTTACAATAGGCATATCAAAATAATATCGAATTTACGTGATCCTGAGTAATAGTAAAAAACAGCTCGCCATGCATGAGAAACATGTAAAGCGTTCGCAAATTCCTGTTACAAACTTCAAGGACTTTAGAAGGAAGTGTATAGACAATATCCTGAATTGGAACTCAGGTCCGGAAATGTAACGTTTCCGTAGATGCAGATGTCGTGTGACTAGGGCCTCCCGTCAGGTAGACCGTTCGCCAGGTGCAAGTCTTTCGATTTGAGGCCACATCAGTGACTTGCGAGTCGATGGGGATGAAATGATGATGATTAGGACAACGCAACACCCAGTCCCTGAGCGGAGAAAATCTCCGACCCAGCCGGGAATCAAACCCGGGCCCTTCGGATTGACGTTCTGTCGCGCTGACCATTCAGCTACCGGGGGCGGACAACGCTTCCGTGCTACACCATTTGAAAACATGTTGGTAACGTGGCCACTTTTGCAAGTAATTGATTAGACGGGACCCAGTACATCACTTATTTTACAGTTCCACTATATAACAGCCAAAGAAATTGCTCATGTATTTGTTGATGGGTTGTCTTCCAATTCGGGTGTGCGGTATCTCCTTGGAGCACCAGTCACGACTGTTGACGGTGAAGATAACTTTTCTCGAAGGCGTTTCGTAATTGTGGCTGAAAGGCTAAACGATGGAGTTGGACGCTGTGGAGAACAATCTTGTTAAAGGAGATTAGCAGCTCTTCCGTAACTTGAACTTCGCCATTCAGAAGAATAATTTAGGCGTATCCTGCAAACGTGTACTCAACTAACTTGTTCCAATACACCACTGGCCATTAAAATTGCTACACCAAGAAGAAATGCAGATGATAAGCGAGTATTCATTGGAGAAATATATTATACTAGAACTGACATGTAATTACATTTTCACGCTATTTGGGTACATAGATCCTGAGAAATGAGTACCCAGAACAACCACCTCTAGCCGTAATAACGGCCTTGATGCGCCTGGGCATTGAGTCAAACAGAACTTGGATGGCTTGTACAGGTACAGCTTCTCATGCAGTTTTAACACGATAGCACAGTTCATCAAGAGTAGTGACTGGCGTATTGTGACGAGCCAGCTGCTCGGCCACCATTGACTAGACGTTTTCAATTGGTGATAGTATCTGGAGAATGTGCTGGCCAGGGCAGCAGTCGAACATTTTCTGTATCCAGAAAGGCTCATACAGGACCTGCAACATGCGGTCGTGCATTATCCGGCTGAAATGTAGGGTTTCGCAGGGATCGAATGAAGGGTAGAGCCACGGGTCGTAACACATCTGGAATGTAACGTCCACTGTTCAAAGTGCCGTCAATGCGAACAAGAGGTGACCGAGACGTGTAAGCAATGGCACCCCATACCATCACGCCGGGTGATACGCCAGTATGGCGATGACAAATACACGCTTCCAATGTGCGTTCACCGCGATGTCACCAAACACAGATGCGACCATCGTGATGCTGTAAACAGAACCTGGATTCATCCGAAAAAATGACGTTTTGCCATTCGTGCACCCTGGTTCGTCGTTGAGTACACCATCGCAGGCGCTCCTGTCTGTGATGCAGCGTCAAGGGTTTTCGCAGCCGTGGTCTCCGAGCTGACAGTCTATGCTGCTGAAAACGTCGTCGAACTGTTCGTGCAGATGGTTGTTGAGTTGCAAACGTCCCAATTTTTTGACTCAGGGAGCGAGACGTGGCTGCACGATCCGTTACAGCCGTGCGGATAAGATGCCTGTCATCTCGACTGCTAGTGATAAGAGCCCGTTGGGATCCTGCACGGCGTTCTGTATTACCATCCTGAACCCACCGATTCCATATTCTGCTAACAGTCATTGCATCTCGACCAACGCGAGCAGCAACGTCTCGATACGATAAACTGCAGTCACGACAGGCTACAATCCGACCTTTATCAAAGTCGGAAACGTGATGGTATGAATTTCTCCTCCTTACACGAGGCATCACAACAACGTTTCACTAGGCAACACCGGTTAACTGCTGTTTGTTTATGAGAAATCGGTTAGAAACTTTCCCCATGTCAGCACGTTGTAGGTGTCACCACCGGCGCCAACCTTGTGTGAATGCTCTGAAAAGCTAATCATTTGCATAACACAGCATCTTCTTCCTGTCGGTTAAATTTCGCGTCGGTAGCACGTCATCTTCGTGGTGTAGGAATTTTAATGGCCAGTAGTGTAGTTCCAGGCACGTGAGACTCGAACCAGGTCAGATGACATCAAATGACATCAGCCGATCGGCGTAACCGCTACCTTGTCCCCCCCCCCCCCCCCCCCCCGCCCCTCTACATCATGTCTACCCTGTTACATACTTAAATAACAAATATAATTTCAAACGGCTGTAACACGGAAACAGTACGCTTCCGAACATGGATTCCTATTGAAAATATTATGTACTCATTTCCCGCTATAAGTACTAGAAGTTTCTAACGAGAATTTCCTAACACGTTGTATAGGCGCGTGCAATGCGTTGGACATGGGACACATTCTATTGTAGATCACAAGACTTCAAATGATCATACTTTATATAGAATTAACGACTACCACTCTGCCAACTACGTCGTCCATAAAACCTACGTATTCTGATGAAAGATTATGTTCAGAAATGCGAAGTATAATATTCAGAATGATTGACTCTAGTTTCGGTAATAATTGCAGTGAGAATTCCATAAAAATTCTACCGATTGCGAAGGTAAGTAGTAAGTTTCACACCGAACATCCGAATATAATGAATACCCTTTGTTACAACTATAGTAATCATCAAGCTGTATCAATTTCAGTAAAGTGATATCTGACAAGCTATCTTCGCCAAAAAGCAACCATTAGAAGTTTACTATTAACCGCCTCGAATGAAAATTCAGAAAAAAGTTGTTCTTTGTAATTTGCAATCGACTTGGAGAAACGAAATGATTATCAACTGTACTACACATCATTTTTAAGAAACTTTGGTGACAACGATTCAGTTAACTAAAAATCTTGAAGTTGTGTTGGACGCTGGACTATCATGTGCTGAGAAACCTGAATAACATGCTTTTTTAAAATGTAGCAGTGGTTCAGTTATCACTTATTTTTATCGTTTAACGAAAAGCGTCGTTGTTTTCGTACATAATTTTGTAGTTTCGATTTGCTTAAATTAAAGTTATTGCATTCATCTTAGTATTGTTCGTCTGAGCAACAGCACTCCAATTCAGAGATGAATGATAATTGGTTCTCAAATCAATACATTTAAATGTTATAATATGAACCTCATCTGAGTATTAATATTCGGTACAGATAAAAATGTTTCCCTATAAATAACAAACAACTGCACACCGACAACGTACCTCACAGAGATGTAAATGCTTCAGCTCAACTGAAGACAGGCAAGGAGTGCAGGGTTTTCGACATCTTCATTAGTAGGTTTGTTTATAAATAAATAAATCTTCTGCTACCAGTCACGATTTTCTTTATTTTACTATTTGCACGACGCGTTTCGAGAAATAATTCCCATTTTCAAGTGCGTTTTTATGATGTGTGTTAAGCCATTTCTTTTGATGTTGTCAGTGTGTGTGAGTCTGCTTCATTTTGTTGACTTTTACTGTAATACATAAGAAACGCGATTTTTAGTTGGGTATCAATATTTTCTGTGAGGTTAGTGGCTAAAGTTTGAGAACAATTTGTACTTACAATTTTCTATTGGTCCATTTGTGTAGAGAGTCACACACACTTAACATCACACACAACTTGTACATTTTACACATCGAAAATATCTTATGTAAACAAAACAGTTACAAAGATCTTCTTATAGGTAGTTCACAGAGATAACATTATAGGTCTTCCACAGATTATGATATGCTTTTGTACAGAGGTTAATTTATCTTTACAATTTGGCTCATGAATTACTTATACTGATTTTACAATTGTGCTTATTTCTATGTTTTACTATTTTTATTTAAGTATATTATCGAAACATCTGAAGAAATTCACTGATTCACTTTCAAGTTTTTCATTTAATATTTTATCTTCATATTTTCTGTAATGTGAGTATATTTCCAGTTCCTCAAGCAAATCCATTTTATGTCCTTTATCTGGTCGGTGGAGTACTTTGACATTTTGCTCTATTTTTCCAAATGGGTGTCCTGTATTATGTATGTGTGTTGCTATTGCTGATGTAGCGTGTTTGTTGTGGGTGTATGCTCTAATGTGCTCTGTGTACCTGGTGTTGATATTTCGGCCTGTTTGTCCTATGTAGAACTTGGAGCATTCCTGGCATGTTACCTTGTATATTCCAGAGTCTGAATATGGATCATGATTACACTTTATTATGTATTAGATTTTGGTGTAGTTTATTGGATGTAGAAAACCCAATTTTTACTCTGTGATTTTTGAAAATATTTGCAATCTTCTGTGATACATTGCCTATGTATGGAATGCTAGATATATATTTGTTTTTCTCTTTTTCTTCTGTGGTGCAGTTTGTACCTGGGTTTCTCTTCATTTTGTCTAAGATTGTGTCAACCATGGAAGCATTGTAACCATTGGCAACTGCAATCTTCTTCACTGTGTTTATTTCTTGTTGCATATTTTCTTGGTTCAATGGTATTTTTGTTGCCCTATGCAGCATTGACCTGTAAGCTGCCTGTTTATGAATATTTGGGTGACATGAGGTTGCAGGGATTGTGGTGTCAGTCATTGTGTTTTTCCTATAAATTTTGAATGTGCATATGTTGTTGTGTCTTGTAATATTTAGGTCCAGAAAGTTGATACTTTTATTTTGCTCATGTTCTACTGTAAATTTGATTTTCTCATTTAGATTATTGAAATGATTAAGAATGTCTGTGATGTCTTTGGTATCTCCTTTCACTAACAGTAGTGTGTCATCTACATATCTCCTATAAAATTCTATTTTCTTTAGGCAGGGTTCTTGGCTGTCAAATAATTTTTGTTCTAAGTGATTTATGTATATGTCAGCTATGGTACCGGATATACATGATCCCATTGCTAGGCCATCTGGTTGCTTATAAATGTTGTCATTAAAGGTAAAGTAATTGTAACTTAGGGTTAGCTGAAGGAGTTCCATAAATTCGACAATCTCTGTGTATGAAAGTTTCTTGTGTTGCATAAGGTTCTTTTGTATTACTGTTAGAGCTTCTTGTATGGGTATGTTTGAATAAAGGTTGGTGATGTCAAGTGATATAAACTGTGCATCTTGGGGGAGCTTTCTGGTTTTTAGTTCTTTGGCTAGAATCATGCTGTTTTTTATGGCATATGTTGTTTCATATGTATAATTTTTCACCAGTATGTTATTCAGTTTTTGAGACAGTTTGTATGCTGGGCTGTTTATAGAGTTGACTACAGGACGTATCGGGTATCCATTTTTGTGTATTTTTGGCTGTGCTCTTAGGCGTGGTGCTTTTGGATTCATACATGTAAGGTATTTCTTTTCAGTTTCTGTTAACAGGAAATGTGTGTTCTTTAATTGTTCCTTAATTTTACTTTGGAATTGTTTGGTTGGGTCTTTTTCAATGTGATGAATGTTATTAGCAGCAAAAAATTCATTTGTTTTGTCTATGTATTCTTTTTCTTTCATCACAACTAATGTATTACTTTTGTCTGACTTTACAACTATGGATTGGTTGTTTTTCAGTTTATTATTTATAGATTTTAAAGTTTTTGTATCATTTATTGTATATTTAGATCTAAACTTATCTTTATTCATTTCTTTCTCAAGAAGCTTGCTTACTTTGTGACCTATTGCTGCTTTTGTATTTGAATTTAATTTTGCAGCATCTGCTGCACTTTTAGTTGCAGCTATAACCTGTTTCAGTGTATGGTTGTTGAGGTTAGGTTCTACGTTGTAATTTAGTCCTTTTTGGAGTAGATCGTTTTCTCTTTGGTTGAACTTTATGTCAGTGTTGTTTACCACTCTACTGTAAAATGTGTGTTTGTTTTTGTCAGTTATCTCAAGGTTGGATCTCTTGTCTTGTTTGGATGTCAAGGTCTGTAGTTTCTTGTTATGTGTGTTGCAAATCGTCAAGTACTCCTTGTCGACTATTTCCTGGATATGCCTGCAAATTCTGTCATAAACTGTAGGTTCCATGTTGTTTGCTGCTTCTATCTGCATGTTGAGTAGCTTCCTGTTTAGTAAGTCCTTTTTCTTATGTAACTGCCTTATTTCGGTTTTCAGCCAGAGTTTTTCTGCTTTATGTTTTATAAGTTTTGCTATGTTGCTGCTAGAACATATTTTCACTTTTATATATTTCGGAATTATGCCTAGTTGTTGACAGTGCTTGTTGAATCTTATGTGTGCAACTGTTTTTAGTACTTTCATTTTGAGGTTTTTGTATTTGTATATAGCTTTCATTGCCTGGCTTGGCACTAATAATCTGATTTGATCCATTATAAATGGTTTTTGAAAGCCTGCGACTGTAGATACAATAGGTTTGTTTATAAATAAATAAATCTTCTGCTACCAGTCACGATTTTCTTTATTTTACTATTTGCACGACGCGTTTCGAGAAATAATTCCCATTTTCAAGTGCGTTTTTATGATGTGTGTTAAGCCATTTCTTTTGATGTTGTCAGTGTGTGTGAGTCTGCTTCATTTTGTTGACTTTTACTGTAATACATAAGAAACGCGATTTTTAGTTGGGTATCAATATTTTCTGTGAGGTTAGTGGCTAAAGTTTGAGAACAATTTGTACTTACAATTTTCTATTGGTCCATTTGTGTAGAGAGTCACACACACTTAACATCACACACAACTTGTACATTTTACACATCGAAAATATCTTATGTAAACAAAACAGTTACAAAGATCTTCTTATAGGTAGTTCACAGAGATAACATTATAGGTCTTCCACAGATTATGATATGCTTTTGTACAGAGGTTAATTTATCTTTACAATTTGGCTCATGAATTACTTATACTGATTTTACAATTGTGCTTATTTCTATGTTTTACTATTTTTATTTAAGTATATTATCGAAACATCTGAAGAAATTCACTGATTCACTTTCAAGTTTTTCATTTAATATTTTATCTTCATATTTTCTGTAATGTGAGTATATTTCCAGTTCCTCAAGCAAATCCATTTTATGTCCTTTATCTAGTCGGTGGAGTACTTTGACATTTTGCTCTATTTTTCCAAATGGGTGTCCTGTATTATGTATGTGTGTTGCTATTGCTGATGTAGCGTATTTGTTGTGGGTGTATGCTCTAATGTGCTCTGTGTACCTGGTGTTGATATTTCGGCCTGTTTGTCCTATGTAGAACTTGGAGCATTCCTGGCATGTTACCTTGTATATTCCAGAGTCTGAATATGGATCATGATTACACTTTATATTATGTATTAGATTTTGGTGTAGTTTATTGGATGTAGAAAACCCAATTTTTACTCTGTGATTTTTGAAAATATTTGCAATCTTCTGTGATACATTGCCTATGTATGGAATGCTAGATATATATTTGTTTTTCTCTTTTTCTTCTGTGGTGCAGTTTGTACCTGGGTTTCTCTTCATTTTGTCTAAGATTGTGTCAACCAAAGAGAAAACGATCTACTCCAAAAAGGACTAAATTACAACGTAGAACCTAACCTCAACAACCATACACTGAAACAGGTTATAGCTGCAACTAAAAGTGCAGCAGATGCTGCAAAATTAAATTCAAATACAAAAGCAGCAATAGGTCACAAAGTAAGCAAGCTTCTTGAGAAAGAAATGAATAAAGATAAGTTTAGATCTAAATATACAATAAATGATACAAAAACTTTAAAATCTATAAATAATAAACTGAAAAACAACCAATCCATAGTTGTAAAGTCAGACAAAAGTAATACATTAGTTGTGATGAAAGAAAAAGAATACATAGACAAAACAAATGAATTTTTTGCTGCTAATAACATTCATCACATTGAAAAAGACCCAACCAAACAATTCCAAAGTAAAATTAAGGAACAATTAAAGAACACACATTTCCTGTTAACAGAAACTGAAAAGAAATACCTTACATGTATGAATCCAAAAGCACCACGCCTAAGAGCACAGCCAAAAATACACAAAAATGGATACCCGATACGTCCTGTAGTCAACTCTATAAACAGCCCAGCATACAAACTGTCTCAAAAACTGAATAACATACTGGTGAAAAATTATACATATGAAACAACATATGCCATAAAAAACAGCATGATTCTAGCCAAAGAACTAAAAACCAGAAAGCTCCCCCAAGATGCACAGTTTATATCACTTGACATCACCAACCTTTATTCAAACATACCCATACAAGAAGCTCTAACAGTAATACAAAAGAACCTTATGCAACACAAGAAACTTTCATACACAGAGATTGTCGAATTTATGGAACTCCTTCAGCTAACCCTAAGTTACAATTACTTTACCTTTAATGACAACATTTATAAGCAACCAGATGGCCTAGCAATGGGATCATGTATATCCGGTACCATAGCTGACATATACATAAATCACTTAGAACAAAAATTATTTGACAGCCAAGAACCCTGCCTAAAGAAAATAGAATTTTATAGGAGATATGTAGATGACACACTACTGTTAGTGAAAGGAGATACCAAAGACATCACAGACATTCTTAATCATTTCAATAATCTAAATGAGAAAATCAAATTTACAGTAGAACATGAGCAAAATAAAAGTATCAACTTTCTGGACCTAAATATTACAAGACACAACAACATATGCACATTCAAAATTTATAGGAAAAACACAATGACTGACACCACAATCCCTGCAACCTCATGTCACCCAAATATTCATAAACAGGCAGCTTACAGGTCAATGCTGCATAGGGCAACAAAAATACCATTGAACCAAGAAAATATGCAACAAGAAATAAACACAGTGAAGAAGATTGCAGTTGCCAATGGTTACAATGCTTCCATGGTTGACACAATCTTAGACAAAATGAAGAGAAACCCAGGTACAAACTGCACCACAGAAGAAAAAGAGAAAAACAAATATATATCTAGCATTCCATACATAGGCAATGTATCACAGAAGATTGCAAATATTTTCAAAAATCACAGAGTAAAAATTGGGTTTTCTACATCCAATAAACTACACCAAAATCTAATACATAATAAAGTGTAATCATGATCCATATTCAGACTCTGGAATATACAAGGTAACATGCCAGGAATGCTCCAAGTTCTACATAGGACAAACAGGCCGAAATATCAACACCAGGTACACAGAGCACATTAGAGCATACACCCACAACAAACACGCTACATCAGCAATAGCAACACACATACATAATACAGGACACCCATTTGGAAAAATAGAGCAAAATGTCAAAGTACTCCACCGACTAGATAAAGGACATAAAATGGATTTGCTTGAGGAACTGGAAATATACTCACATTACAGAAAATATGAAGATAAAATATTAAATGAAAAACTTGAAAGTGAATCAGTGAATTTCTTCAGATGTTTCGATAATATACTTAAATAAAAATAGTAAAACATAGAAATAAGCACAATTGTAAAATCAGTATAAGTAATTCATGAGCCAAATTGTAAAGATAAATTAACCTCTGTACAAAAGCATATCATAATCTGTGGAAGACCTATAATGTTATCTCTGTGAACTACCTATAAGAAGATCTTTGTAACTGTTTTGTTTACATAAGATATTTTCGATGTGTAAAATGTACAAGTTGTGTGTGATGTTAAGTGTGTGTGACTCTCTACACAAATGGACCAATAGAAAATTGTAAGTACAAATTGTTCTCAAACTTTAGCCACTAACCTCACAGAAAATATTGATACCCAACTAAAAATCGCGTTTCTTATGTATTACAGTAAAAGTCAACAAAATGAAGCAGACTCACACACACTGACAACATCAAAAGAAATGGCTTAACACACATCATAAAAACGCACTTGAAAATGGGAATTATTTCTCGAAACGCGTCGTGCAAATAGTAAAATAAAGAAAATCGTGACTGGTAGCAGAAGATTTATTTATTTATAAACAAACCTATTGTATCTACAGTCGCAGGCTTTCAAAAACCATTTATAATGGATCAAATCAGATCTTCATTAGTGTTCCTTGATCCTGTTCTGAGAGGCACGAGGAACATAATTCCGGTAGCCCACGACTAATGCCTCCGTAATAACCGATGGGGCAGCAGATGGGCCCCGTGCAGTACTTCGTGCTCCTTCTCTTTTGTCCGGAGAATTCCTCTTAATTTTGTTGTAGGCGGAGGAACCCTCTGCGATCAAGTTCGTTAGCAGTATCGCATTCCACCCCAAATTCTGCTGTCTACCGTAGTCGAAATAAGAAATAATCAGTGTTGTTGTCATTCATATAGCGCTCTACATATACACGCCAATCAATCTAAGAGAGACTGCCACGTCGAAAGCTGGAAGTAATTTGTGTCTAATGGCACAGCGTTAATCAGTGATTTTGGGTCTCGTGTTTGTCTCCAAGTAGCTGACGTGTAGTTCCCTTTTGTGTATCTTTCTTGCCATCTACAAAAAATAGTCCTACTCTACAAGTTCACTGTTACTGCTTGACGTAAGCTTTTGCATTTATTTTATCTGGAATTCACTGAAATGACTGGTACTTACTATTTAGAGAAGTACAGGCTGAAAAAAAATCACATCAAGTTGAATCTAATGACAGAGATTCTAAATCAGATATTGGCCCTTCATGCAGAGTAGGTAGCCATTTTCACTATCTGAATACAACTCAGGAATTACTCAAAATTTGATACGGGGAACTAGTGAAGTTGAAATTGCGTGTCGGTCCGTGCTCAAAGAGAGAAATCGTAAGTACACTGACTATTACTAGAGACAAGAAAAGGGCTTCATATTCCATTGCGTGACATCTTTATAGCATGAAACAAATTTTCAGAATAAAGTGAAGAATGTGAACATGATTCAATAATATATACTAGGATGTATACAAACATAATGGTTCACACACGACAAAGAATATACGCTGGAACAGCTGACAGTTCTTTTGAGAGCAGATGCTGAAGTAGGAGACTACACTGGACGGTAACATTCATGGCATCATGATTTGCACTGGCACCACTTCATATCCAATTTCTCATTCATGATTTGGATTTGCAGCTCCTTGTGTTTACCGTGTTTCCAGTTAAGACTGTAGGATGTAAGGTCCGCTAGTTACGCAAAATACCGTTTTTTCAAGTTCCCAAACACGTTTCAGCAGCACTGTGCCATCATCAGTGGGTTTCCATTTTATTTAATCTGTAATGTGAACATGTTTACTAAATGATTACAAAATTATGTGGATATTTAGTTCAAACAATAATTGGTTTCTTTTTGTTAATACCTTCACACTTGGTGTGCGTAATTTTTCAGGACCATTTGTATATTATTTATTACAGGTAACTTGTCATCAGCAACCAAACGATGTTGATGAGAAAATTTGTTGGGAGTTAACCTATCATCTAAACGTAATTTAGTTTGTCGCGATATTTCGCGTCTATATTCGTTATTACTTACGTTTTCGTGTGGCAAGCCCTTTTATTCACAGCATTATGGTGAGGTGTTGTGATGCACACATAAATGTAACACAAATAAGGTCATAAAGGCACTTTGCACTTCACCAAAACACAGTGTAATTGTGGTTTTTGTGTGTCCCAGCCCAGTCAGTGTTCATTTGTTCACCAGTGAGTTCGGTGCCAAATTTAAATTTCGTTTACATTTTATCTCTGTGCGTGTGTGCCTTTTCTGTACGCTTCTTAGCTGTTTGTGTTGTCTTTTACATGGCCTTACTTTTGTGTGTAAAATGGTGAGCCTTTGCACAGTATAGTGTAACGATTTTTCGTGTGTGTGTGTGTGTGTGTGTGTGTGTGTGTGTGTGAGTGTCTGTGCGTGTGGGTAGACTTTATCTGTTTGTGTTGTGTTTTTTGTAAAGTTTCTTTAATGTGTTAAACAGTTTGCGCTTGAAGAGTATAGTGTATTTATTTATGACCTGTATTTCATCTGCTGTTGCCTTCTGTATGTAGACGTTTTGCTCAATGGTCAGTTTGCTGTATAGGCTATGGCTGGGTTTTAGTATTCTTAAGTCTGTTTCTACTGTAGTTGGGTGGTTACTGTGGGCTATAAGGTAGACAGCAAATGTGCTATGGGAACTGTTGCTTTTTAAAGCTCTGAGATGTTCTGAATATCTGATTTTGAAGTTTCTGCATGTTTGTCCTATGTACACTGACTGGCAAGTGTTGTATCCGAGTTCACATATTCCTGACCTGTTAAATTTATTCGTGGGTGTTTCATGTGTTCTGATCTTTTTCTGTGTTGTGTTCTCTCTCCTGTATCGTATTTGTAGTCCCTGTTTCTTACCTATTCTGTGAACATTCTTGTTATTGTAGGTGAGTATGTGCCATTTAGTTTTGTGTGTGTGTTGTTGCTCTGTTGTGTCTTGTGTGTGGTCATTGTTTGTGTTTTGTGTTGTTCTGTATTGGGTGACGGTTTTTGTGTGTGTGTTATGTTCCTTTTTGTCCTGTTAACATCGTTTTTATTTAACTTGTATACCATATGGGTATCATAACCATTTTCTACAGCTATTTGTTTTATTGTGTTTAGTTCTTGTGTGTAGTTTGGTTTGTTTATGGGTGTTCTGTTTAATCTACGGAGCGTGAATCTAAAGTTTGCTTGCTTATGTGTCAATGGGTGGTTCGATAGGTTGTGAATGATGGTGCTTGTGGTTGTCGGCTTCCTGAATATTATGAAGATATGTGTATCTGTTTTGCGTATGATGAGATCTGGAAAATGTAGTGTGTTGTTAGTTTCTGTTTCTAACGTGACGTTAATTTTTGGGTGTAAGTTGTGTGTTTCCTTGTGTAGCTTTTCTATGTGTGTATGTTGTTCATCAATCAGGCATATTATGTCATCAACATAATGGTACCAGCAAGCAACTTAGAATTTTTTTGTAGGTTTGTGTCTGAAGATCATGTTCTCCAGGTTGTTCAAAAATGTGTTAGCTAAGAGGCCACTAATTGGTGATCCCATTGGCAGTCCTTCATTTTGAGAACAAAATTCTTTGTTGAACACAAAATAATTTTTTGATGTTACATTCTTGAGTATGGTTGTTATTTCATTGATGTCTGTGTCTGGTGGGTTTCCTTGTTGTTTTAATCTTTGTGTGATGATGCTGATTGCTTCATTTATTGGAATACAAGTGTAGATTGATGTGATGTCAAATGATATGAGGGTTGCTGTGTGGTATGTGTATGTTCTTGATTCTGTCGATTAATTCTTTTGAGTGTACATTTCTTTTAGTAGTGTGTGTATCTGTTGGGCTAGGTGGTAGTATGGAGCATTTTGATGACGGTTCAAATGGTTCAAATGGCTCTGAGCACTATGGGACTTAACTTCTAAGGTCATCAGTCCCCTAGAACTCAGAACTACTTAAACCTAACTAACCGAAGGACATCACACACAGCCATGCCCGAGGCAGGATTCGAACCTGTGACCGTAGCGGTCGCGCGGTTCCAGACTGTAGCGCCTAGAACCGCTCGGCCATCCCGGCCGGCTTTGATGTCGGACCTTAATGGGGTACTATCCTTGTGAACCTTTGGTAGGGAATTTAGGGTGGGTACTTTTGGATATTTCTGTGTCATCCTTTTTACGTGGCCTTTTGAGAATGTATTTTTGATGTTTTTCAGTGTCTGCTGAATGTTTTTCCGGTTCCTCACTGTTGCGTCACTGGTCAGTTTTGTGATGTTGTCTTTGAGAAAATCTAGTGTTTTTGCTATGTATTCTTTTTCATCCGTAATTACAGTAATATTCCCTTTGTCTGCTCTTGTTACCATGGCATTGATCAGTTTTAATTTTTGTTTCAGCTTGTTGGCTGTGATTTCCTGTGATGTTCTATGATTATAAATAATTGTGGATTTGTGTGTTCTGATTATCTGTGTTATTTCTGCTGCTGCTAATTGTCTTGCCAAGTTTGCAAATGCTAAAGTAAGAAATTAGGGAATTATATGCTAAAAAGCAATCGCTCGACACTGAACTTTACCAAACACATTCAAAGCATTTTATAATATGGGTATCCGTAGCTGGTGAAGGACATGGTGTTAACAGGAATTTCGCTGCCAGCTGGTAATGAGATTGTTTTCGCGGTCCAAAGCCGCACCAATGTCAAAAGTTGCTGGTGTACCAATCGCTCCTAGTCAAGATATATTGTTCAAAGAATATTGTCTACATTACTTTGGCAAACAAAGGTTGACAAAGACGTGATCCACTAATTTCGATAAAATTGCTGGTGGGTGGATCATGTAGTTATAGATGCTTGTTTTTATGATTTGCATGGATCGAAGCGGCAGGGGGAACCCGGCGTTTGTAAGAGTAGAAGCGACCTGCACAAGCGACTAAGAGGACAAAATTAATTGATCACGTCTTGATCACTCTTTGTTCGCCAACGCCCTGTAGATAATATTCACTGAATAATATATCTTGACTAAGGGCGAAGCGTACACCAATGACCTTTTAACATTGTTGCAACTGATGATGCGACTTTACGCATCGAAATCGTTTGTATATCAATAAAGCAACTACTACACCATCGAAGTTTTCTTAATACCACAGAAAGAAGGTTTGTAAACGTAAACGAAAAATTTGATCCTAAAGTAATTGTAAAAAGTAGCCCAACATTGTATGTGCACGTATGTAAAATATATACCCTTGCAAAATCTGATGTTCATCTCTAAATAAAAGCTTGGAGGTACTGCACGTAAATAAAATTTACCCCACGTTTCTGTCTTTATTTTTGTTTGAAAGGTGTATCTCTCTGAGACACCCTGTATTTCAGACTGTATTGGTACTTACTAAAACTCACTGGTGAGTCTATACAAGATTAGTTAACCCGAAGTTACTGCCTCGTGGGTATTTTCCTCGTGCGCTGCACTTCCGAAGTACTCTTGGCTGTGCTGACGATCCTGCCACATCGGAGAGACGCAGGTGTGCTTCGTCCCTCGTAAATCGGCCGTTGTCAGGCTTTTCGACACAGGTGCAGCTGCTTGGCTTGCACTGCGTATTTAATTCGTCGCTACAGTTGCCTCCAGTATTACGGAAAATTACATATTGCGTCCTCGCCTGGATAAGTAAAAAAAAAAAAAAAAACAAAAAGGGCCACTGTCACATTTTTCTGGACTTCCTTCACGTTTGAAAAATTTGTATAGTACGTGCCAGTATTTTTTCAATCAGTGGTATAGGAAATACGAATCTTCTCATCTAGTGTTATTAACGTTACATTTTTCTGCAATCCACATTTGTAAGGGTTCGTTTTTCAAGATTTCTTCTATTTTGCTGACACCTCGAGCTGAATTATGGTCCTTCCCTCAATAATGACGATTTTTTCCTTGTGTCTGAATACGATTCATGAATAATATCAGGTGCTTGTCGGACAGTTTTTCATTTGACAAAGGAGTGTTTCTGCTTTTTTACCTTTATATGTAATACATGAAGGGTATCGTAGCTGCGAAGACGGACAACCATGCATATAATGGGATTACGATAGTGAAAATTTTTGCTCGACCGGGATTCGAACGCGGATTTTCCGTTTTACCATTAGACTATCCGAGCACGACTCACTACTCACGGCTCAAACTTGCAGGTATTGTCAAACATGTGTCTACAACCTGCTCTCGCTCGAAGGAACTTTGCATCGTACCTCTTAGCAACAAAGGTACTGCAATATGATATTTGTCCGCGGGTACCAGGCAGCGACTTTCAATTAAAATGTCCTCCCTCTGTATGGGAAGTACATAGTATGTACGAGTGTAGGTTGTGACGCATGAACGACGACACAAGGAAGTTGGTATCTGGCACTGAGTGGTACACGGATAGCGAAAGCGGTAACGACCGCTCTAGTAACGCGGGTATTCCGGGTTCGACTCCCGGTCCGGCACAAATGTTCACTGTCGTCATTCCATTATACGGCTTATGGTTATCCGTATTTGCAACTGCGAATACACTTCACGTGCTTCATGAGGACCGTAGTTGCTGCAGTGCCTGTTCCTTCGAACATGCATATACGTCCGAAAGAACATTGTACCGTGCTTCGTAACAACACAGGCTCTGCAATATCGTACTTATAGAGAATGTCCAGAAAACTGAATCTTACTTTTACTATGTTTACGTTGTTCAGGCCTCTTCCTCAATGCTACTGTACTTACCTTCAGAATTATCTTCATTAAAACACATAATTTATTTTCTATTCCACCCCGGATAGCTTCTCCCACACGTCGGATAGGTGAAGTTGCGCTTTTAGCTCTCATTTTCATTTCCAGTCCGTAGTATCAGGATAAAAGAAGCAATAAGCAACAAGGCATTGTGATATAAAAACACGTAATTAAAATTTATATTGGGAATAAAATATTTTCTGTTGGTTGTGCTCTATGGCTTTTATATAAATGAAAAATGACATCTTCTAGGCCGCCGTGAATCGCTATTACGTAAAATGTATTTACCTATTTTGCGACCAATCTCGGCCTGTAGTACAAAAATTAATAATATCAAAGCAGCGGACGCAGATAACAAAACATCTCGCTGGAAAGCAAAATGTGCAAGAAATACTCACAGACTATAGTCGACAGTATGGATTTACACTGATACAATAACGACGACATTCACGTGGCTCGAATCTACTACTGCTGCTGCTACTATTACTACTACTACTATTATTACTACTACTACAAAAAATGTAGTGGAGAAATCATGTGATCACATGAACTAAACCACTAAACAACGTCAGTTTTCTGCAAAATCTCATAAAGAAATTTGAAGGGTAAGGTCCTATTGGTCGCGAAATGGAGATCACTCTGAAATTCAAAAACGTTTTATTTGAAACAGTTAGCTAGACCTTCCATCTACTTCTCCACATAGTCGCTGCTCAGACTTAGACATCTGTCGTAGCGTTGTACCAACTTCCCAACGCCCTCGTCATAGAAGGTAGCCGCCTGTGCTTTTCGCCAAATCTCTACCCTGGTCGTCGTTGTCTGTGTCAGAATGTCGCCTTCATAGCCAGCTGCTCATGACAGCAAAAACGAAACGCAATGGGAGCCAGTTACTGACTGTATTGTTGGTAATCAAACACTTCCCGTCGAAAATGTTCCAGGAGCATCTTCACTGCCCCTGCAGAATACGGGCGAGAACTGTCATGAAGAATGAAGGAGAGTCATGTTATGTGGGTTGAATAGCTTCAGACGAAAACTCTCACCAGACCCTCACACTTCGCGGGAGACATTTTTCTCTAGGCATCTTTACGTGCTCACTGTCCGCTCAAAATTGAAAAGAGCAACGTCACGCGATCGACGGGAATACTAGAGACACTGCCCAATATATCCGTCCAGAGTTTCATCGGATTTTCACAGTCATTTCCATTTCGCGATCGATCGGACCTTACTTTCCGAATGGTTCTCGTATCTGTCTGATTTAGGCTTTAGTTTTAGGATGTATTACTGTCTTAATTATTCGTTATGTAGGCAACTTTTATGTTGTGCTTTTTGAATAGATTACAGTTTCTCAACGAGTTTATTCTGATAGGTCATCGGAAGTAACTCCTGGTGTAGGGGTAATGCCTTTGCCTCGTAAACAAGACTTCCAGATTCCTCGATTCGAGCCCAGCCATTGTTTAAATTTTGAATGAAATCATCAACAATCGCAGTCGAAGACTTCCGGCGTAAGAAGTCAACCTCGTTCGGCAGACTGCCTTATCAAACAGGGCGGAGGAGTGGACAGAGGTTCAGGGCAATCTCTTGTCCGTTGGGTGCGAAACTGCCCCTAAAAGGCGGACGAATCCGCAATTATCAACGCTAGTGAAAAGCACTGCACTGAAGACACACAATATATATACACAGGATATGTGACCTCTAACTGAAAAACGTGTCATGATGATCTCTCCAGTGTGAAAAGATACCGGATTGGTCTCCCATTTGGACGTCCGGTAGAAGACTGCCAAAGGAGAGGTTACCATGAGAAAAAAGATTCAATAACGATCGAAATGGTAGCACTCTAACAATCGGAGCATTGAATGTCAGAAGCTTGAACGTAGTAGGGAAGCTAGAAAATTTGAAAAGGAAACGCAATCATCTAGATATAGCGGGGATCAGCTCAGTAAAATGGAAAGAAGATAAGAATTTCTGGGCAGACAAAGATAAGGTAATATCAACAGCAGAGGAAAATAGTATAACGGGAGTAGGATTCGTTATGAATAGGAAAGCAGGGCGGTGAGTGAGCTACTGTGAACAGTTCATTAAGAGGGTTGTTCTCATCTGATTTGAGAGCAAACGAAGGCCGAAACGCTAGTTCAGGTGTAGATTCCGACGTCGCAAGCAGAAGATGAACAGACAGAGGAAGTGTATGAGGATGTTGAACGGGTAATTCAGTATGTAAAGGCAGATGGAAATCCAATAACCATGGGGAATTAGAGCATGGTTGGAGGTTATGGGAGAATATAAGCTTGATAGCCGAAATGAGAGAAGAGAGAGACTGTTTCAATTGTGAAACAATTTTCATATTTTATTGACGAATACTCTGTCCAAGAGTCACAAGAGGAGGAGATATACTTAGAAAAGACTAAGAGACCCGGGGACACTCCAGCTGGATTACGTCATCGACAGACATAGATCCATAACCACATGTTGGACTGTAAGGATCATCCGTGTCCAGATATAGACTCAGATCACTATTTTGTAGTGATAAAAAGTAGACTGAAGTTCAAAAGAAACGTCAGGAAGAATAAGTGTGGAATAATGGGATACTGAGGTACCGAGAAATGATGAAATGCGTTTGAAGTTCGCTAAGGGTAAATAAATGTCGTGTGACTAGAGCTTCCCATCATGTACACCGTTCGCCGGGCGCAAGTCTTTCGATTTGACGCCACTTCGGAGACTTGCGTGTCCCTGAGCGGAAAAAGTCTCAGACCCAGCCCGGGATCGTACACGGGGCCTTAGGAGTGACATTCTGTCGCGCTGACTGCTCAGCTACGGGGACGGACTCGCTAAGGGTGTGGATGATCCTAGAAGGAATACTACAGTAGTCAGTCCATATGAAGAGGAGAAGACACATCTGAAAAGACAAGTCACAGATGTTGGACAGTCAAATATCGATGCAAGGAAAGTAACTGTCTAGCGACCTTGGGCAACAGAAGAAATTCTTCAACTGATCTACGAAAGAAGAAAAAAATAATAGTATTCAGGGGAAGACAAGAGTATAAATAGGAAGTGCAGCGCAGCCAAAGTGAAATCGAAAATGGAAGAAGGCCTGATTCAACACACGTATAAGTCAAAACAAACTTCGATGAAATTAAAAGCAAGAATTTTAACATTCTGAGCACAGCGAAAGAGGAGAGGAAGGAATTGCCTGATGAAGTGATAGAAGAAGAAATTAGAGTCGATATAGAAGATATAGGTGATCCAGTATTAGAGTTTCTGAGCTGTTATTTGAAATAACTCAGGAAGACTCGGGATCAAATGAAGCACGGGGGACAGATAACGTTAATGGTTAATGAAAAGAAAAACCTCAGCTGCATTGTGATCGTTCTCGTTGGTATAAAGTCTTCCAGTTGCTGAGTTGTCCTACAGTCATAACACAAATTTTCCGGTTGTCATATGTGCTCTTAGAAACCAAATCCAAAAACGATGATCATAAACATTCTGCTATTCTGTTAAGCTCCTGGCGGAGGTATGGCAATCAGACGCAATATGCTGTGTGTAGATACTGTTCCTCGGAATTTCTCTAATCACTGGCAGGAGGGGGGGGGGGGGGGTGACGGGAATGGCAACCAAACGACTATTCAAGTCGGCATGTGTAATCTATGAGACTGACGACTTACCATCAGACTTTCGGGAAAATATCAGCCACACGGTTCCAAGGTTAGCCAGCGCAGATAAGTACGACAACTAGAATGAAATTTCAAGTACGAGAACTGGCGCATTATCAGGCGAGCATCTTACTCATCCAGCTGCTGACAAGAATAAGTTGCTGAAGAATGGGAAAGGAAACTGAGTACATGTTAGAAGACGACCACATTGGCTTCGTGAAAGGAAAAAGGCACAAGAGAGGCAGTTCTAACGATGCTATTCATAATAGAAGCAACACAAAAAAAGTCAAGACACACTCATAGGTTTTGTTGACCCCGAAGATATTCGAAACTGTGAGAAAAATAGTGGCAAGCTAAGGGAAATACGGATGATATACAATATGTACAAGAACCAATAGGGAAGAATAAGCCTGGAAGATCAAGGACGAAGTGTTAGAATTGAAGAAGAGACAGGATGCAGTTTTTCGCTCTTACTGTTCAATGGAAACATCGAAGAAGGAAGTGTCAAGAGCGGGATTAAACTTCTGTGTGGAAGAAAATCAGCCGTAAGATCAGCTGATGACATTGCTATCCCCAGTGAAAGCGATGAAGAAGCGCTTTGATAGGTGGACCTGCCTAATGACTACAGAAGTGGATTAAGAGTAAACTGGAGAGTGACAAATCTAAACAAGAGTAGCAGAAATGAGAAAGTGAGAAACCTAACTTCTAAACTGGTGATCACAATTTAGACGAATTTAATCTGCTACCTTAGCACCAAAATAAAAAGGAGAACATAAAATCAGGTTAACACAAGGACAGAGAACATTCATGGCCAAGATAAGTCTATTGGTTGCATACACAGATCTTCACGTGAGGGAAAAGTTTCTGAGAATGTAAGTCTGGAGCATAGCATCGTACGGTAGTGAATCATGGGCAGTGGAAAAGGCGGAACACAAGAGATTGGAGGCATTCGAATTATGGTGATATAGAAGAATATTGAAAATTCAGTGAACTGATAAAGTAAGGAGTGAGGAGTTTTCCCACAGCATCGGTGGAGAGGGGAAGATATGGAAACGCTGACAAGAAGGAGGGACAGTATAAGGATAAAGTAATGTGTGAGGACAGTCTCCGCAGAATCGGCGAAGAGAGGAAGATGTGGAAACACTGACAAGAAGTACATCTACATCACGCAAACATTTCATAAAGACTGTCAAATGAGGGATAGCACATGTGGACACCATATGTCCGTGATGTACCAATGCGTCTTCAGAGTCCCGTAACCGTAGCCAGCCATGTCCTGAAGACATGCCCTATGGTACCGCGTGATAAAGCCAGGAGTAACACTGCTATGTCGCTCCAAAACAGTCGAAGAATAAGACCACTCCCATGTTCGCTGACATGTACGTGTATGAAGTTACACTGTCGTTCGATCATGTCTTCTGGGTTCTTCAATTTTTTATCAGATAATGTGAATGTATAATGTTATTCATCAACTTCGTGTAGGTCACTGGAACATCGTGAATACTAAATGTATAAACTTTTCTCCTGTATTCGTGCTCCTATAATTTCTTTTACTGTTTGACACTTCTGTAGATTCGCTTAATATTTACATTTTTCTAATATATAATTTCATGTATTTAGGAGATGTCTTGATATTCGTAATAACTGTGTCTCCTCGACAGAAATTTGTATACCTCCTTTAGAGACTTACTTCTAGCTCCGTATGGCTTCGTTAGCCCAGTAAGATCGAATTCAGTTTTTGTAAAGTTTTGTTTGTTTATTACAGAAATGTGTTACATAGGCATCATATAATCTGACAATACCAGTTGCAAGCTTGAAAACTAAATACTATGTGATTAACAGGGCGATGTAGGACTTTCAGTCGTATAACTAAAAGGTTTACCACATGTTATGTTATTTGCGACACACACACAGCGAAACGTATGACATTACTAAATAGATCCGACTCATGTTTAAGCATTCACTTTATATGATACGTCATGAAAAACTTGACAAGCAAACCAACATAGCATTTTACACACCTTGTTGTGGTTTTTGTATGGCAGATCCTGCAGTAAATTTGTTTCTCCTGGCCAGTCACCCAATGATTCTCTCACATCTGGGGTCTTGATATTCTGTGTTTGATCGTATCTTTTAGACTTGCATCCTTGGGCATTTCTTTCCAGGATGGAAGTTACAATATGACGATGAAATTCAACATGATTTAGTTTCTCATTTACTTCAAGTATATGTAATTCCCATGCATTTTATTTGGTTGTATAAACTCAATGAGCTATCAGAGAAGAGCATTTTTTCTCTCATATGGATGTTCTTTAGAGGCTTATGTTTTAATCAGCCAGATCAGCTCCACCTGTGTTTTGATTATAAACATGACTCATATGAGGTTGTTTGATATCTATGCTGTCCTTCTGACTCTGCGAAAATAGCTTTTTTATGCAATGGCTTTACAATTGTAGAGTTAGAAGCTATTTTGACTACATAGTTGTCAATCCATCTTGCAAGTACCATATGTAGACGTGTCACTTTTGAAATCAGTGGTTCTCCGAGGACATTTCTTCATCGTCTTACTATCCAATAGGAGACATTTCAGATACAGCTTCTCTTATTGTCCCTGTAGCTTGGATTCCTTCAACAGTAATTCGGTAAGCAGGGAAAATGATGCGAAGTAACTGTCACAAAAGTACTTTCCGAAACTCAATAACATGTCAGCGTAGGGAAGAACGACAGTTGCTTCTAAGCCCAACTGTTTGTAGTTCTCTGATATCGTAGTGCTCGAACTTCTTAAGGATCCCCCCCCCCCATACATAATGTACCCAGTTCTTGAAGCATTAGTCAAAATTTTGTAGCCGTTCCGTACTGGATTTCCTCTTATAAACTGCATGCACCCATGTTTATCGAAATAAAGCACCATTCTTTCATCAGTGATCAGTGGTATGTTTTTTTTTTTTTTCATGGGGTGCATTTCCCTGAAGTCGTGTGTTGATCAAGTGAAACAATCGCCTCACTTTAGCGCATCTATTTGACTTATTTAGCTTGTAATTGTCACATAAGTGTACATTGGTTTTATGAATTGAATGTATCAAAGGAAAGAGTTCCAACAAGAAGATTATCACCCGAATTTGATATCGTTTCCGCCTCGGTACTTCAATATAATCGCTAAGTAAAAGTATTGCAGTAAATGATCTCACGTCAATCGAAGTCACATCGCTAAGTCTATTATGTTTTGGCAGTATATTTGTCTGTTAATATAATAATGATGTCAATAATATCATTAAAAAGCGAATGAAATATTTACGATAGGCTTCGATTGTTGGGAACACAATATTCTTGAGGCCATTCATTACTGCACCCTGTAAGATCACATTACTTTCAATGATATATCTTCTTCCTCTTTATATCATCATTTTCACCCAGTTCGTCGTCCCATGCCCCTACTTTTTCTCCTCTTCCTCTAATCCTTCCAGTACGTTCACTTTCAATAAATAGTTCTACTTATGTTTAAGTTTTCAATTGGCTTCCCAGTAAGTTATCTAAATTTGCAGTATTTTTATCGCCTGAATCCTCTTCAGTCACATCACAAGCGTTAGTGGGGGGGGGGGGGGGGGGGGAAGGGCTGTTAGTGAAGCCTGATTGCTGGCATCCACAGTGTCGTGACTGTATTCACTGTTTTCTTGTCAGAGTTTGATCGAGATTGAAGCCCATAGGTAAAAGAATCTTTTGCTGTAAATGAACCCTTCTTTGTCTAGTATGGCAATATACAACAATTAATAATGTGGACCACTGTTGATATTATATTAGTGTTACACCATAATGTAATAAATGGCCTTGTTTTCGAGTTGTGAATATAAAACTAATAGTTACAAATAAATATAATGGGTATTAAGCAAACATTTCATGCACAGTGCAATGGCGTTCCACCATTTTTCCAAGCACCGAAATATTAACACTATTTTTGAGTCACAAATACAAATCAGTACTGCAAGATTCTAATTGTTGTCTCCACTTCAAACTTCCTAGAATGGTTTACAGTGGGAACCAACTGCTGCTCGCATAATCGATCATACAGCAGTATTCGAGACAAAATGGTACATTGCGTCCTAAATATGGGACGTCAGTCTTTTCTGGCTTTGTCACCCGTTCAGATGATTCCTACGGTAATTCAACATCATATGCGAACGCTAGACTGTCAATTTGTATTCCCTTTTCATGCTTTCCATTCGTATTGCACACAGTTCTTTAATTTATCATCACTATTCCCCATTCGCCTTATCGAAGTGTAGTTTTAAAAGGAAGGGGAAGAGTCTACCTCTCTGACTGACTCTCACTTTGGTCTTGAAGGATTCTGAAACCTTTACTCTTAAATTGATCTTGGATGTCGTGTTCGTTAACATTTGTTTAATCAATTAACTGGATTCTCTATCTAAACTTAAATCCCCCAAAATTTGGAATAGTATTGCTCCATCTGCTGAATCATAGGCTTTCTTGAAGTCGACGAATGTGAGAATGTTTTTGATACAGCATTAGCGTTTCAAATTTAAAAATTGTTCCACGCATTTCTGCTCCTTCTGAAGCCTCATTAGTACTTAACGAACAATATTTTTTCACTCTGTTCAGAAGTACTCTTTAATTAGGGTGTTGATCATTTTTCAGTCCTGGAAAAGTGACTGAGTCTGTTATATGCAGGTATGGATAAGGTTGGTGATAGCGTAATAACTACAATTTTGGTTGTGTGATTCAGTCTATTGATGAAACTTTCGTTGATGGAAGCCGCTTCTGATGATGTGCATAGGTCCTGTAATGAAGCTGAATAAATCTTGATTTCTTATTCTGAATGCTTTGTCAACTGGTCTACAACCTCATTATACTCTATTTCTAGAACAGTCCTAGTCCCAACAATATTAACTGTTACAGCGCCTACTTTTACACTGTCCATTCTCTCCAGAATACCACCATATGTAATAAGTTATATGTTGATTCAAGTGTTGATAATCTATGTTTTGCAAGGTACTTAAGGTATTTAAATTATGACGGTGCACGTAGTAACCACCATCTCTGCTTTCGAGGACAAATTATCAGCATCATTGTCGTATGACATCACGTAAGTACTGAATGTTATTATGATGACAAACATGTTTTGTTTCAGAAATAGAATGATGTGTCAATGAATTACGTTCGTCAGGGCCTATCGTCTTTAAATGTCTCTGCAAGCAACGTCATCCTTGTTTCTGAACTCTCGGAAACTTAGGCCGTGATACAAAGTTAAACAATAACTTACAAGGCTCTTCTCTTCCTTAATCTCCATAGTTTGCTGATATTGCTCTAGTATATCACTTTGCGTGAAAGCCGTTTTACTGCTTTCTCAAGCATCTCCAGCGCTACGGCGAACGCGATATCGTCTCCAGTAACGAGGTAACTGAGTGCAGATTCATAAATATTTTCTTTTCCCATTAGTTTCAGCGCTTCTCTGTTACCGGGCACTGCCACTTCGTAATTGTTACTGATAACGCAAAATATCGTTACGATAAATATCTTCTTGTTTGTAACCTCACCACATTTCGTCTAGCTTTCATTTATTTCCACGAGTACTGTCATTTCTTCATCTTTCATTTGTAAAGCTGTGGTTTGCTTTGTTGCGGACTACACTGATCTTCCAATCATTTAGTCGTGAGACAGGTTTCTTAATAAGTAACTAGATATGTCGTAAGTTAATCGGTAAAATTATGGTAACTATCACATTAGTAGCTGTCTATGCCAGGAAATAATAATTCCTAGAGTTAAGCACTGTCGTAAGAACGGAGTAGGATGTAAACCATTAATGGAGCAAGCAACACTGCATGTAAATTGTAACACGAAAATATTGCATGTTCCGTTTGTCCCTCAGAATTGTGAATTTTTTTCACGTCAATGATCCGCTTAGAAATTGCATAATTGCTAGCGAGGCAGGTAATTACCAATGGTCTTTCGCCCAACAAGAAGGAAAGTGTTTTACTTTATTTAATTTTTGTTCAGAGACGCTACATCCTGCTCTTGCAGCTAGGTTACAGTCATGTACCCACCCTTCACCACCTAGCATACCATTCGAGAAAAAGTACACAAGACATATGGCGAGAAAACATCAATAAGAAATTTATCTCTAATGCACGACTTATGACGAGTCTAGGATTAAACTGAATGTGTGATGGGCATACAGGTAATAGGGGAAGGTGTCATCGTGAGCAATACAATCAGGCAATTTTAATTCCAAAATGGTCTAGCTTTTATTAATACTCGTTGTTGTCGTAGATCTGCGTGATGTTATTCTCCCTTTTGGGAGTCTTCAAAGCGGCTGGGAAACTGAGGAAGAGGTAAGATGATGCTTATGATTATGCATATCAAAGTCTACCGATTATAAGATTCATTTTTTAACTACATTTTAAGCGTAAAATTCCTCGAAACAAAATTAAATAATAAAGTGACATTTCATTCACGAAAACTAGCAAACTATCTCACGGAGCAGCGAACTTACATAGGAGCATCTCACTTTATGAGGACCTGAGAGACGAGACAGATGTGCTCTGGTGATTCATTCAAACGAAGCACATCCATTCCATCTACTCCAGTATAACTAACTGAAGGCTTGATAGAAGGGCAGAAAGTTCCCACAAATGCAGGTGACTATTTTATACACGATCGAACTCTAGGGACTGTTCGGCTAGCATTCCAATAGCATATGTACTCGCAACACGACAATGACCACCAGCTGAAAAAATTAGTTTTCATAAATCTTGTGGACGTGAATTAATCTACAGTTCAGGTATTCTTTGAACTCAGGAGAGAGAAACCTACTGATCAAATAGGAACAAGAAATGGTGGCTCTAACATGATGAACATCTTGTGGGCAAGTGTCCCAAAAAATAGTCAGTCCACGAAAATATGGTTGCTGCATAATAATTCACAAAATGCATGCATTTGAATACTCATCACAGGGCAGACGAGTAGGTAACATTGTATTAAGACACACGAGAGGGACTGATAGCCAAAAATCATTCAGTTTACATAAATTCAGAAACCGCGAAGTAATGTGGTCATGTTGGTATTCATTGAGCTCAGGAGAAGAGGTCTATGTATTAAACATGATCACAAGAGGATAACCATGAACTAAAATAAACGAAGTGGGCTAGTAGCCGGAAATTTATCAGCTAGGAGCTGAATATTAATCATTTCACACAAAGGAAAGACCACTACAGTTTGGAGAAAATGAATACGTAGAACACAACGGACATTCTCCCGGGACAAGACACGACCTATTGAATTCCGACAAAACGTGAAACAGAAGCTGGCATAATTTGGCACAATGCTTTTTTGCTGAAATCAGAGCAAACTAGCACGTAACTTACCAGCCGCAAACGGGAAGTGATGAATCCCTCTTCCAGAGCACGCTTCCCACTCTTGTGAGTCGAGGGGGGGTGGGACAGGGCCTGCAATCAGCGGAATGGTGCTTCTGCCCTGTGTGACTGACAAGTGTCTTTGATATCACCTCAAGCGGTCGTAAGATTCAGTTGGCACTATGAGTCTACGACTGTGATAACCTCTGAATACATTGGAGAGTATTTCATACAACTCATATCCTCTCGGTTACACATGTTCACACTTACACAAAAGGAAGATAATCTTGGGAAATGGACTGCATCAAAACAAAAAAGCACAAGTGTACTCTTCTTTACCAGAGATTATATGACTGATGCTGCAGTAAAACGACGAAATTGAGAAAAAATTGACGTAAACTAGACGCTGTCAACAAGTTTAGGCACAAGTTGCTCACAACTTGCCCTATCATCACAGTCTGCCTCAGGGAAAGAAAAGTGCACAAATTGTTCTTCAAATAGTAAGGCACCTCAAACATTACTTTAAATTGTCCCTTGTTTCAAGTTGAAGAAGGCACATTATGTTCCTTCAATAAATTAGTTCTATTAGAGACATAACAAATAACATCAGACACACAAAGAAATACACATACATGTACACAGTCTCATGTCAATATACGTAAGGAAATTAGAAACTAACAGAAACAATAAATGATATTAATGCACAATATTAATAATAACTATTCATGAAACACATTATCACTACATGTATACATATACATATATGTGTCCTAAATAGCATGTTATTCACTCTAGTAAACTGGTTCTACGAAAAACAACAGTAATAAGATAGATGTGTAGTACCAATGTCAACAGAAAGAACACAGGAAGAAATATCCACACATGCCTAGTGAACTGCGAATGACTTGTGTAAGAAAAATGTGCAACTCTAATTGAGTAAACAGATATACGGGTAACTACATAAATAAACCCCTTATGAACAAGAAGTAAACACTCTCATGTATATGGGCTCCTACTGCACAGACCATGTTGAAGATTATAAAAACATTATGAAAATATGTCAAATGGCATTAAAAGAAAAACAGATGAATAAACACATAAATCACCCTTTATATATTCAGAATATCACTCAGCGATATTTTGATTGACAGGAACTTCAGTGACATCAAAAAGTTATCTGTTCTTCACACTCTATTGTCCAGAATCTCATTCCCATGCTGACTGAAGAATGGGCGAACACTGACACATGGAGCCGTTTCATTAGAGGGAAAGAACACTCTAAGTGGCAAGTGTCTTTGAGATCATAATCCAGCCTCCTCTCTCGTGTCACTTCTGTTCTCGTCTCAAGTCTGCTATGCACTTCTCATCGATCTTCCTGCGTCCGTCTCGAATGGGAACTCAGTAAGAAAACACTGTGGTGTGCCATTATCATGCTTGAAGGCGGTGTGGCACTGGTTCCTCCAGCGGACAATCCCTCTTCCCGTAACAAGGTCTGTCTCGTTGTTCACGTGCCAAGTTGTGTGCTGGTCACAGGGAATATGCATGGAAGGTACATTCCTGTTACATCTTACAGTGGGTGTGCTGGTCAGTACTAGTAATGCCATTTGGAATGCTTGACGACTGGGTCCTGACATCACCACAGTCGTGTTGGCTTCCCTGCGCCCACTTGCTCTGCGACGTCATACCTTTGGGGAGGTGGGGTGGACTGCACTCCACCATACCCGACACTGGCCTTGAAGGGCAAAGACTGATAACCACTGCCTTTGAATATAAGCCAACGGCTGCTTCCCACGAGTGCCTTATTTTCACAGAAGATTAGTCGGACTGCTTACCGTGGCAGCTGGTCCCAGTGACTTGCCTTACGAGTTCGCTCCATCACTCGCTCACCGTACTTTTACGCTAGTTTGCAGAACTGTTACACAAACATTAATATACACACACAACATGTTGACAACTAATGGATTTCGAAGGCATAGGAAAGAAAAACTTCACAAATGCCAGGTCTAAGTCACGGCTTACAGTATTATCGTTTCTACAAAATCTTACATAATTCTGCAGGCACACCTCATGGTGTCCTTCTAAACAGGTAATACATGTAATCGTTTACAATCGTGGCTTTTCTCCAGCCGTAAGGAATAAGTGAACAAAAAATACAAAATTACATACCAAAACGTTAACCATCCAGTGATCTTAGGCATAATTTATAACAGAATAAATTCTTAGGACGAGGAAGACTAATGTCAGCAGAATTATAGGCACTAAACCCATTTGCCATCTTTCCTGGTTCATACCGACTAGCTACATTTCAAATTTATGTTCCACCTTAACAGACTGTTCAACTCTTCAACTTCACAAACTGTCCCTAATTAGTAGCACCATACTGCTCCATCCCCTACATCTACTTCTACTACCTTATTACTGCTTTTGTTTTCTCATTCTTCTGGCTGCTTTCTCGTACAGACAGCCGTCATCCTTCTAGTAAGTTACTCATTCCGCTCAGACAGAGGACTTTTCTGCTTTGAGTCGTATCCATACTTCAGTTGGCTAGACTCCTGTAACATAAATGCTAAACATGTGCCATATCCTATGAAATCTTAACATTAACATGCTCACACTCTTTTGTTGAATGGTACTTAAGTAAATAATTTAGTGAAATCAAAGTGAACTAGAAATTAGAATATAAATGAAAAACTTGGTTTAGTTTAGAGAGTTACATACTGGCATTCAGCGGGGAGAACAGAAGAGACAATGACTGTGAAGTCAGCAAGTTCCACATAAGCGGGCTCTGTCGATTCAGCCGTCAGGGCATCGCCCGACCAGCTCACGTGTTTCTCAGTTGTCGCATGTGAGCAAAGGCCCTCGCCTACATCCCAAGAGCCAATGACCGACGTTAAGAAGACTCTTCGAGAAGCTTTTCAACGTGACAGAAGAGGCAATGACCGGCTCACGTGTTTCTCAGTCGTCACATGCGATCAGAGGCCCCCGCCTACATTCCAAGAGCCGATGACCGACGTTAAGAAGATTCTTCGAGAAGCTTTTCAACATGACAGAAGAGGCAATGGCCGTGAAGTCGTTCACCTCCAGAGAACTGAAGTGAATAAATACGCGAGACACGGTGGGCCCGAGAGGAGAAAGACAGATGAAGACGGGGACGAAGACGAAGACGGAGATGGGGACGGAGACGAAGACGAGAGACGAAGGAAGAAAAGAAGAGTAGCAGTAGTTTTCAGTCAGTTTCGGTGCTGAATACCGTCATTCAAGAAGAGACTGCTTCATGCACAGACGCACCAAGTCCGCCGCTGTAATGGAATAGCAAGCAGCAGCCGCGGCGCCAGAAGACAGAAGTTAAAAGGTATTTGAAGTCTGGTTTTTACGTACCCGGGTGACTCGTGAGGACGGGAAGGAGACGGCCTCACCTCAGCAGTCACCTGTGAGCTGGGATGAAGACCTGACAGCAGAAGCCTGGCAAACGGGAGTCCGTGGTTCGAGTTCGGGACACTGGCCTTGCCCCGCCGCGCCGCTCCGCTGCTCGACGCACAACACACGCGGCCGCTTAGAGAAGAGAAACAATGGGACGCCACACCCAAGGTATCATCCGATGCACGACTTCGCTCGCAATAGTTAAACCGGCCACCTCGCGCTGCGCGTCTCCAGTCAGCTGGGCGAGACGGCGAAACGAGATACACACCGCTACACGTAATCAGACGCCGCCGCCGCCGCCGCCGCCGCCGCTGCCGCAGCAGAAGACTTCACAAACAACACAGCTGCCGCTCTCCGAACCAGAACATCCCGTAAGATACAGTTGTACAAATCTTCAATAAAAGTTATCTTATGTAAAAATGATGTTTCATTCGACCTCATACCCGAGCCAAGGAAGAACCCACCCTGCCCACATGTTGTTAAGAGAGAAAAGTTAATTTATTTAATATTTTCACCCTGACAGAATGCTTTAGAATGCTCATCCTGACAATTGACAGCATCCAAAGAGAAAACCCAGTTACATTGAGTGACAGAAGTGTCACATTTAGTAACACAACTGTTACATTTGATGTCAGAAGCCGTTTTAGTTGTTACACTTTAAATTGAGATTATTTACTTCAGGGTTCAACGCAACTGTTTTCCTCTTATTTACATCACTGAGATCACAACATTAGTTATTTCGATAGCGCTGACTTACTACTCTTTCCAGCAGCATACCTTTCGCTACACAGCATTGTTTTTGTACATAAATTCCATCGTCGACCAGTTCTTATTTAAACTAGTCGTCCTCATCCTTGCTCAACCCCCATAATTTTCGTCGTAGGTCCTCCTGCGCTTACGGTTCCGTGGAAAAGAAGGTTTAAGATAATGATTACAAATCATGAATTTACAAAATATGAGAACATGTTGCTAACTTCTTCCACCTACTAGGTTCCATCTCACTTTGTACCATACACTCACAGCGATATTACATCTCCTTTAAACTACATTAAAGATCCACAAAAGCAGGAGATATACCTCGAAAAGCCCGGGTGACATGGAAAGATTTAAGGTAGATTTCATAAGGGCTAGACGGAGATTCCAAAATGAGACACTGAATTGCAAGGTGTACCCAGGAGTAGATATAGACTCAGATCACAATTTAGAAGTAATGGAGAGGAGGCTGAAGTTTTGAAGATTTGTAAGGAAGAATCAGTCTGCAAAGAAGTGGGATACGGAAGTACTAAGGAAAAACGAGATACGTTTGAACTTCTCTAAGGTTAAAGATACAGCAATAAGAAACAGCTCAGTAGGACATCTCTAAAAAGGACAGTCACAGAATTAGGAAAGGAAAACATAAGTGCAAAGAAGTTAACTGCCAAGAAACCATGGGTAACAGAAGAAACACTTTAGTTGATCGATGAATAAAGCCAGTACAAGAATGTTCAGGGAAATTCAGGAATACAGAAATGCAATTCGCTGAGGAATGAAATAAACAGGAAGTGCAAGGAACATAAGATGAAACGAACCAATTAAAAATGTGAAGAAATGACTGTCGGAAAGACTGGCTCAGCATATAGGAAAGTCAAAATACCCGTCGGTGAAATTAGAAACAGAGATGGTGACATTAAGAGTGCAAAGGGAATTCCACTATTAAATGCTGAGGAGAGAGCGTATAGGTGGAAGGAGTACACTGAAGGCCTCTATAAGGTGGAAGATTTGTCTGTTGTTAGAAGAAGCAACAGGAGTCGATTTAGCAGATATAGGGGACCCAGTACTAGAATCATAATTGAAGAGAGCTTTGGAGGACTTAAAATCAAATAAGGCAGAAGGGGTGGACAATTTTCCATCAGAATTTCTTAAATAATTGGGGGAAATGGCAACGAAACGACTATTTGTGTTGCTGAGCAGAATGAATGAGTCTGGCGACGTACCATTTGACTTTCGGAAAAATATCATCCACATAGTTCCGAAGGCTGGAAGAGTGGGCAAGTGTGAGAGCTATCGCACAATCAGCTTAACAGCTCACGCATCCTAGTTACTTACATGTATAATATACAGAAGACAGGAAAAGAAAATTGATGATCAGTTTAGCTTTAGGAAAGGTAAAGGCACCAGAGATGCAATTCTGACCTTGCGGCTCATAATGGAATGAAGACTGAAGAGAAATCGAGACATGTTCATATGACCTGTCTTGTCGAGGTGGAAAAGTGTTGGACAGTGTAAAATGGTGCAAGATTTTCGAAATACTGAGAAAATTTGGGTAAGCTATAGGTAGAGAGGGGTAATATAGAATAGGTACAAGAGCCAAGAGGGAATAATAAGAGCTGGCGACCAAGCACTAAGTGCTAGGATTAAAATGTTTGTAAGACAAGGGTGTAATCTTTCGCTCCTACTGTTCGATCTGTACATAGAAGAAGAAATGATGGAAATAAAAAAAAGGGTCAAGAGTGAAATTAAAATTCAAGGTGAAAGGGTGTCAATGATACGATTCGTTCATGACATTGCTATCCTCAGCGAAACTGAAAAAGATTTACATGATCTGCTGAAAGGAATGAAGACTCTAATGAGCATAGAATATGGAATGAGAGTAAATCGAAGAAAGACGAAAGTAATGAGAAGTAGCAGAAATGGGAAGAGTGACATCAGGATTGATGTCACTATATAGATGAAGTTAAGGAATTGAACTATCTAGGCAGCAAAATAACTAGTGACGGAAGGAGCAAGGAGTACATCAAAATGAGACAAGCACTGACAAAAATGGCATTGTTGGCTAAGAGAAGTCTACTAGTATCAAACATTGGCCTTAATTTGCTGAAGAAATTTCTGAGAATGTACGTTTGGTGCGCAGCATTGTATAGTAGTAAAACATGGACTGTGGGAAAACCGGAACAGAAGAGTATCGAAGCATTTGAGATGTGGTGTTACAGATAAAGTTTGAAAATTAGGTGGACTGATAAGGTAGAGAATGAGGAGGTTCTGTGCAAAATCGGAGAGTGAAGGAATATGCGGAAAACACTGACAAGGAGAAGGGACAGAATGATGAATGATAGGATGTGTTTTAAGACATGGCGGAATGACTTTTATGGTACTAGAGGGAGCTATAGAGGGCAAAGACTATAGAGCAAGACAGAGACTGGAATACATCCAGCAAATAAAGAGGACGTAGGTTGCAAGTGCTACTCTGAGATGAAGAGGTTGGAACAGGAGAGGAATTCGTGCTTCGGGGCGGGACGCATCAAACCAGTCAGAAGACATATGACGATATATTCGGTTAGTATCCAGCAACCGACAACAATAAATCCTTGAAAACTCTTAGTTCGGGCATTTGAGAATAGGCTCGGCATTCTCTCGGCGGCTGGCATCTTCATTACACAACAGACTTATCCCTCCATACGGATACCTAATTAGTCGATGACACCATAAATCTTTCCCCAACAACTTGGTACACTTGGCATAATTTAAAAGAATGTGTTATCCTAGGAAAAAAAGAGCAAACTAGCGAAGTGCGTCTGCAGCTTATCAGTACCAATCAACAGATAATTAAAATGATAATTAAAATTCGTGAGGGGGCTGTATCGCGTCACTTAAACGTCAGCCTACTCTTCTTCACTGTTACATTGTGATCTGAGCTTATATCTGCTGCTGGGTGCGCCTTACATTCCAGTATCTGATTTCGGAATTTCGGTCAGACCGTGATGTAATATGACTGAAATCTTCCCGTATCACCCGGCCATTTCCAAGTATAGCTGTTCCTCTTGTGATTCTTAAACAGAATATTCGCTATTACTAGCTGAAACTTGTTACAGAACTCAATTAGTCTTTCTCCTCTCTTTTCCATGTCCGAAGCCCAGATTCTCCTGTAACCTTTTCCTATACTCGTTCTCCTACAACTGCAATCACGTCCCACAAAACTATTAGATTTTCAACTTCCTTTACGCATTGTATCACCGTATCAATGTCCTCATATAATTTCTCTATCTTTTCATATTCAGATTGCGACATCGGCAAGTATACCTGTGTTGATTTGTTGCCGATTCTTATAAGAACAACCCTATCACAGAACCGTTCACCATAACACACTTCCTGCTCTTGCCTTCCTATTAATAACGAATCCTACTCCCATTGTACTATTTTCTCCTGCTGCTGATATTACCCTTACTCATCTGACCAGAAATCCTTATCTTCTTTCCATTAGTTACGCGATCTACCCACCTAATCTTCAGTATTCTTCTATAAAATCACATTTCAAAAGTTTTTTGTTATCTGAACTGCTTATTGTCCACGTTTCGCTTCCGTATAAGGCTAAAATCCAAACAAATACGTTCAGAGCACACTTAGAAACACAGATTTATATTCGATGTGAACAAATTCTTCTTCTTCATAAATGCTTTCCTTCGTACAGCAGTTGGCACTCCACATTCACCACCATCTTATTTTGCTACTCAAATAACAAAACTCATCTAATAGTTTTAATTTGTCATTTCCTGTTCGGATCGTAGCAGCATCGCCTGGTTTGGTTCGTTCCATTCCATTACACTTATATTGCTTTTATTGATGGCCAGCTTCTAAATTCTTTTAAAGATACTATCCATACCGTTCAACAGCTTTTCCAAATGTTTTGCGGTCTCTGACGGAATTACAAAGCGATCAGAAAACTCAAAGTCTAACCTAAATTATCCTAAGGACAAATGTGTGTGAAATCTTATGGGACTTAACTTCTAAGGTCATCAGTCCCTAAGCTTACACACTACTTAACCTAAATTATCCCAAGGACAAACACACACACCGATGCCCGAGGGAGGACTCGAACCTCCGCCGGGACCAGCCGCACACTCCATGACTGCAGCGCCAGACCGTTCGGCTAATCCCGCGCGGCCCTTAACTGGTCTTCTAAGATCAGTCATAGGATCACTATTGGCTCGCGTGTCCTACACTCCACCGGAACCTAAGATGATCTTCTCCAATGTAGGCTGCTAGCAGTTTTACATGATTGTGTAAATAATTCATCTCAGTATTGTGCAACCATGACTTATTAAACTGATAGTTTGCTAATATTCACGTCTGTCAGCACCAGCTTTCTTGGGAAATGGAATTACTACATTCTTCCTGAAGTCTGAGGGTATTTCATCTGTCTCGTATATTGCTCACCAGATAGAATAGTTCTGTTATTGTTACTTTCCAAAAGATCTCAATAAGTTAGAGGGAATGTCGTCTACTCCAGGTGCCTTGTCTTTCTGTGTTCTGTCAAATTCTTCTCGCAGTGTCATGTCTCCCATCTCATCTCATCTACTTCCTCTTACTCTTCCGTGATACCATTTTCATTTCCCTTGTATAGTCTTCTCATATATTAATTCCTTCTTTCAGTTTTCCCTTCTTTGCTTAGTGCTAGCTCACCATCTGAGCTGCTGATATTCTTTCACTGACCTCTCTTTTATCCTAAGGTGTGTTTAATCTTCTTATAGACCGCATCAATCTTTCCGCTAGTTACAGATGCTTCTGTGGCCTTGCATTATTCCTTTAGCCATTCCTGCTTAGCCATTTTGTGCTCTCTGACAATTTAATTTTTTTTTTCATGTCCGTACTCCTTTTCGCCTGGTTCATTTGCTGCGTTTCCTCCTTTCGGCAATTAATATCTCTCGTCATATCCTAGTATTTCTACGAGGAATAGTCTTTTTACCTACTTTATCATTTGCTGCCTTCAGTATTCCATCTCTCAAAGCTGTTTATTGGTCTTCTTCTGTATTTTTATTCACTCAGTAAAACGTTGACTAATGCTCCCTCTTAACCTCTCAATCTCTAGTTCTTTGAACTTATTGAGGTCCCACCTTCTTAATTTCTTCCCTTTTTACAAGTTCTTCAGTTTTAATGTGCAGTTCATAACCAATGAATTATAGTCGGAGTCCATGTCTATCCATGGAAAAGTCTTACACTTTGAAATATGTTTCTGATGTCTTTAGCTTATCATTACATAACCAATCCAACCAGATCCCTTCCACGTATACAACCTTCTTACATGATTTTTTAAAGCGATGGCTAAATTACGCTCTGTACAAAATTCTATTAGGGAGTTCCTCTTTCATTTCTTACCCCGAATCAATATTCCACTAATAGTTTTCTTTTTCTTCCTTTCCCTACTATCGAATTCCAGTCATGGTTCACTACTACATTTTCTTCTTTCTTACCTATCCGAATAATTTCTTTTATTTCATCACACATTTCTTCAATCTCTTCATCACCTGCGGAGCTAATTGGTATTTATACTTGTACTACTGCAGTAAGTGTTGTTGGCTGCGACAGTGTGTTCAAAATGCTGTTCATAGTAGCCTACCCGCATACCTATTTTCTTATTCATTATTAGACCGACAGTTGCATTTGATTTCGTATTTATAATACCCCCCCATGAACCATGGACCTTGCCGTTGGTGGGGAGGCTTGCGTGCCTCAGCGATACAGATAGCCGTACCGTAGGTGCAACCACAACGGAGGGGTATCTGTTGAGAGGCCAGACAAACGTGTGGTTCCTGAAGAGGGGCAGCAGCCTTTTCAGTAGTTGCAAGGGCAACAGTCTGGATGATTGACTGATCTGGCCTTGTAACAATAACCAAAACGGCCTTGCTGTGCTGGTACTGCGAACGGCTGAAAGCAAGGGGAAACTACAGCCGTAATTTTTCCCGAGGGCATGCTGCTTTACTGTATGATTACATGATGATGGCGTCCTCTTGGGTAAAATATTCCGGAGGTAAAATAGTCCCCCATTCGGATCTCCGGGCGGGGACTACTCAAGAGGATGTCGTTATCAGGAGAAAGAAAACTGGTGTTCTACGGATCGGAGCGTGGAATGTCAGATCCCTTAATCGGGCAGGTAGGTTAGAAAATTTAAAAAGGGAAATGGATAGGTTGAAGTTAGATATAGTGGGAATTAGTGAAGTTCGGTGGCAGGAGGAACAAGACTTCTGGTCAGGTGACTACAGGGTTATAAACACAAAATCAAATAGGGGTAATGCAGGAGTAGGTTTAATAATGAATAGGAAAATAGGAATGCGGGTAAGCTACTACAAACAGCATAGTGAACGCATTATTGTGGCCAAGATAGATACGATGCCCACGCCTACTACAGTAGTACAAGTTTATATGCCAACTAGCTCTGCAGATGACGAAGAAATTGAAGAAATGTATGATGAAATAAAAGAAATTATTCAGATTGTGAATGGAGACGAAAATTTAATAGTTATGGGTGACTGGAATTCGAGTGTAGGAAAAGGGAGAGAAGGAAACATAGTAGGTGAATATGGATTGGGGGACAGAAATGAAAGAGGAAGCCGCCTGGTCGAATTTTGCACAGAGCACAACATAATCATAACTAACACTTGGTTTAAGAATCATGAAAGAAGGTTGTATACATGGAAGAACCCTGGAGATACTAAAAGGTATCAGATAGATTATATAATGGTAAGACAGAGATTTAGGAACCAGGTTTTAAATTGTAAGACATTTCCAGGGGCAGATGTGGACTCTGACCACAATCTATTGGTTATGACCTGTAGATTAAAACTGAAGAAACTGCAAAAAGGTGGGAATTTAAGGAGATGGGACCTGGATAAACTAAAAGAACCCGAGGTTGTACAGAGATTCAGGGAGAGCATAAGGGAGCAATTAAGAGGAATGGGGGAAATAAATACAGTAGAAGAAGAATGGGTAGCTTTGAGGGATGAAGTAGTGAAGGCAGCAGAGGATCAAGTAGGTAAAAAGACGAGGGCTAGTAGAAATCCTTGGGTAACAGAAGAAATATTGAATTTAATTGATGAAAGGAGAAAATATAAAAATGCAGTAAGTGAAACAGGCAAAAAGGAATACAAACGTCTCAAAAATGAGATCGACAGGAAGTGCAAAATGGCTAAGCAGGGATGGTTAGCGGACAAATGTAAGGATGTAGAGACTTATCTCACTAGGGGTAAGATAGATACCGCCTACAGGAAAATTAAAGAGACCTTTGGAGATAAGAGAACGACTTGTATGAATATCAAGAGCTCAGATGGAAACCCAGTTCTAAGCAAAGAAGGGAAAGCAGAAAGGTGGAAGGAGTATATAGAGGGTCTATACAAGGGCGATGTACTTGAGGACAATATTATGGAAATGGAAGAGGATGTAGAGGAAGATGAAATGGGAGATATGATACTGCGTGAAGAGTTTGACAGAGCACTGAAAGACCTGAGTCGAAACAAGGCCCCCGGAGTAGACAATATTCCATTGGAACTACTGACGGCCGTGGGAGAGCCAGTCCTGACAAAACTCTACCATCTGGTGAGCAAGATGTATGAAACAGGCGAAATACCCTCAGACTTAAAGAAGAATATAATAATTCCAATCCCAAAGAAAGCAGGTGTTGACAGATGTGAAAATTACCGAACTATCAGCTTAATAAGTCACAGCTGCAAAATACTAACACGAATTCTTTACAGACGAATGGAAAAACTAGTAGAAGCCAACCTCGGGGAAGATCAGTTTGGATTCCGTAGAAACACTGGAACACGTGAGGCAATACTGACCTTACGACTTACCTTAGAAGAAAGATTAAGGAAAGGCAAACCTACGTTTCTAGCATTTGTAGACTTAGAGAAAGCTTTTGACAATGTTGACTGGAATACTCTCTTTCAAATTCTAAAGGTGGCAGGGGTAAAATACAGGGAGCGAAAGGCTATTTACAGTTTGTACAGAAACCAGATGGCAGTTATAAGAGTCGAGGGACATGAAATGGAAGCAGTGGTTGGGAAGGGAGTAAGACAGGGTTGTAGCCTCTCCCCGATGTTGTTCAATCTGTATATTGAGCAAGCAGTAAAGGAAACAAAAGAAAAATTCGGAGTAGGTATTAAAATTCATGGAGAAGAAATAAAAACTGTGAGGTTCGCCGATGACATTGTAATTCTGTCAGAGACAGCAAAGGACTTGGAAGAGCAGTTGAATGGAATGGACAGTGTCTTGAAAGGATGATATAACATGAACATCAACAAAAGCAAAACAAGGATAATGGAATGTAGTCTAATTAAGTCGGGTGATGCTGAGGGAATTAGATTAGGAAATGAGGCACTTAAAGTAGTAAAGGAGTTTTGCTATTTGGGGAGCAAAGTAACTGATGATGGTCGAAGTAGAGAGGATATAAAATGTAGGCTGGCAATGGCAAGGAAAGCGTTTCTGAAGAAGAGAAATTTTTTAACATCCAGTATAGATTTAAGTGTCAGGAAGTCATTTCTGAAAGTATTCGTATGGAGTGTAGCCATGTATGGAAGTGAAACATGGGCGATAAATAGTTTGGACAAGAAGAGAATAGAAGCTTTCGAAATGTGGTGCTACAGAAGAATGCTGAAGATTAGATGGGTAGATCACATAACTAATGAGGAAGTATTGAATAGGATTGGGGAGAAGAGAAGTTTGTGGCACAACTTGACCAGAAGAAGGGATCGGTTGGTAGGACATGTTCTGAGGCATCAAGGGATCACCAATTTAGTATTGGAGGGCAGCGTGGAGGGTAAAAATCGTAGAGGGAGACCAAGAGATGAATACACTAAGCAGATTCAGAAGGATGTAGGTTGCAGTAGGTACTGGGAGATGAAAAAGGTTGCACAGGATAGAGTAGCATGGAGAGCTGCATCAAACCAGTCTCAGGACTGAAGACCACAACAACAACAACAATACCGTTTTAACTTGAGCATAAATCCTATACTTCCAACCACGGCACTTGACTAATCCTCACTACATTTAACGTCATCCTGTCCATGTCGCCATTTCCGATTTTAAATTCTCTAACCTCAATACCCAATTAAGGGATCTAATATTGCATGCTTCGACATATAGAGTGCCAATTTGGTTTTCCTTGATGACGATAACCTCGTGAGTAATTCCCACCCGACCCGAGTAGGGGACTGTTTTATCTCCGGAATCTCTCAGCCTAGATGATGGCATCACCATTTAACCCTGCGGAAGAAATTCATGTCTTCGGAAAAAATAAGGTTACACCTTCCCACTGCTTTCAGCTATTAGCTGGACCAGCACAGCAACGCCATATTGACTGTCTTTACAAGGACAAATCAGTCATCGAGACTATTGGCGCTGCAACTACTAAAATGCCTTATGCCCTCTTCAGGAACCAAATGTGTGTCTTGCCTCTCTACAGATATCCCTCCGTTGTCATTGGTCCTATCAATGTCCATGGTTCTTTCAGAGAGGGTGGGGGAGAGGTGTGTGTGTGTGTGTGTGTGTGTGTGTGTGTGTGTGTACGTATTTGTACTATTTACTATGTCCCTGGTGATACATGCACTTTTGCGTTTTGAGCACTTTTCCCTCATTGAATTTGCTACAAGAGAGAGAGTTGCTATGTCTGAGCTGTATGATGGCCCGACCAGAATATTCAGGCTCTTTTCAGATTGCAGTATTTTCATTTTGACAGTAATAGTATTCGTCAGACAGTCCAATACGCACTGTTAGCATAAACGTGTCTCGTTATCAATTCCCCTGTATTGATGGGACTACAGTAATTTAAAATTTCTTGGTCTTCTAATCGGCTCAGAAGGAATTTAACGAGCTATTGTAAGATTTAGAGCGACGGGTAATGGTGGGGATACACAAAACAGTGTTGCTCTTTTGAAGTAAATACGGGATAGCAGACGCACGAGAAAAGGACAGTCCCTGTCAAGTCTAGCGTGACGGCGCACGGAGGCGAATAACGTTCCCGACACCGCAACGCTTGAGATCCACAAAAGCACCGATCATCTGGTAGAGCAAACTGAAGAACCGGCTAGCCTCGCATTTCTGCTCGAGAAATAGGGAGACGTCATAGTAACAGCGTACATTCTAGTATTCTTGCAATCGAAGCCCTGTCACACTCTACAAGTGTAGACACTAATGCCCTACATAATACAATGAAACACTGACCGCACTTTACTCGACAACAGTTCTCGTACATTAACACTGTGGCATCATGTGCGTAAATCCACGTTTCCTCTGAGTAAAGCACAGGACGCTTTAACTCTGTTGCTCCACTTTTTTCTAAAATTTTTGTGCAATATCACTTTTTTTAAACTGCTGTTCAGTTCTCACTTGATTATTCACACACCTTTTAAAATTAAATCCCACGAACAGAATAACTTCTTCTCAGTTTCCTTGCTAGCCTTGAAGTCCAATTCTGTGCCATAAAAGTTAACTTCTAAATGGTGAAACCAGTTTAAAATTCACGGCAGGCCGTTAATTTAATTATGTGAAGTGCCTTAATTGCACCATGTATATAAGTAGTATTAGCAATCAACAGTTGGCCATTTTTAAATGTCTGCGAGTATAGCACCAAAAGACCAGTAAACATGTAAGACGCATCGGTGAACATTACTATGCTTGCATATTACAAGTGTTGTTAAATTACTTTTTGTTTTTCTGCCACACACAGAGAAATAAGATGTATTCTTATCGACAAGAACTAGCGATATTCATGTTATAATGTAAAATGAACATGGAAGCTTAAGATATATGCTTGAAAATTACAAAGGTCGAAATTGTCCAATAGCATAGATTAAAAATTAAAAAAATATAGCCTACTTGTACTTTTCCTTCACAAAATACTTTGGGGCTGTGGAGCCCCACAAAAAGAAAATTTTAAACTGCACGTTTGGTTACTCACATGTACATTGATGGAAACCGTATAAGGTCATCTAAGGTCATGGTTTGAAAATGGACGTGATTGCAGAAATAAACCACCACGAAGAAATAACTTTCTTCGCAACTATGGCGAATATTGACGGAAAATAAAATTTTTTGTAGACTAAATTGCTGATCCTATCCCCCATCGGTATGTTGGAACTTCATGTTTACAAGAGGCTGACATTAAACTTCCTGATATCCCTGTGTTACATGGTTACATCCTCCACAGAACGGACAATCTTATTGAAAAGGAAGACGAGAAGGAGAAGAACATACTTTTATAAACAGTGAACTATTCCATGCACCTGCGCCTCGGCTCTAGCTTACAAGCAGAGCAGCGGCGTAGTAGGCTAGTCAGATGTTCCATTTACCTGCCCGCACACGTAATTCTTGAGAGAGAGAATCATTGTTGAAATAACGCAGAATCCCCAGTTCATCTTGCTAGATAAGATTTTAGGACATACAAGGTTCTACGGGGCTCAGCAGCTATCTGAATAAAGAAGAGCCGTTGAGAGTGTCTTAATGTCAACTATATACCTGTCTACTGAAGGAGGGCACTGGGCACGCATTCTAGCTATGCAGTGGGGTTGTTTACAGCCATTAGTCAGGATGCTCAATTTGCTCCCTAGCACTCATACACGCTACTCAAAGGAAAATGGTCGACAACTTGCACACTAGTAACCATTTACAGTTGGGGGGGATTCACATGCCAGAAACCAGAAAGAGCAGTGTGTGGGAAAAAAAGAACCCACGATGACTACAAAAAGGCAATCTGGAATCCTCTCAGCTAACGTAATCCGTTGCAACATCATAACAGCGCCCAGGAGTAAACGGTTCATATTACCAACACGACCCACTATGCAACTGAAATGTCCGTTTCATAATCTTCAGGCCAAACACAATGGCAGCCTGTCCGTCTCCTGAATGAGAGAGGAATTCTGCTCCACAATCACTGACAGGCGGGTAGCCAACTCCAGAGAAACCTGCAGCCATTTGGATAACAGGGCTAAATGAGTCAAATTAAGAGAGCAACATCCCCCGAACACCATAAACAATTCAACCAAAAGTACCATTGCGTGAGAGAGCGCCAGCAGGATTGAAGTTGTAATCCGAAACAGAAGATTCGTTATCAACGCCCGTAAAGTGTCCGAGATCATAGGGGAACTCTTTGTGAAAGTTATCGTTACCACCAGTCGGGATCGGCTTTCCGATGGCATAGAACGATTGCTGCGTCAGGAGTCGGGCCTTCAGTTCCACCAGTGATGAATCATACAAGTGCCGCATCTGTTAGTGGGATCTTGGTTCGTTTGGGACACATGATACATCAATTGGTCGCAACTAAATACATTGTGTTAGCCTGTGGACTTGGCAGGGAGTAGTGAAGTATGCGAGTATTGTATCTGAGAGGACGGTTCTTGGATGAGGCGGGAATGTTCATTACTTGTCAATATATTGATTACAGCCTAACCTTTCAAAACAGCTGTAGCACTTTCAATTAGGTGCATTCGTAAATAGTAGTAAAAAGTACGAGAAATGGCCATTGCTGTGAAGTACGAGGGTATGTTCATCGTGTGTCACAGAAAAGACCCCATCCACGGTAGTCGTCTACGTTTTGTCACGTCCAGGTCGTTACATAAAACGTTTTCACAGCAATTCAAGGAAGTGACTCGACTTCATCGCTGTAAAAGGCCACAAACGATAAGTATAAATGTTATCTTCGTACCAAATAGTTATTTTCTTGGTTGACGGGAAAACGATAAAAATAATAAATGTGTGAGTGGTAACTCTGCAGTTTGCGGAAGCGGTTCACTTTAAATAAGTGGTCAACGAGGAAAATGTAACAAATGCATACAGTCGTTTTACAGATCGATGTGGAGACCACCCACCATTTGTTCACACTGTTGTTTCTCTCCAACATGCAGACGATATCTCGACTGCCCGAAGGCAGAAATTAGTGGAGCTGGGGAAAAGTACAGTACGAAAAATACTTCAGTGGCATCATCCATATATACTGACAACGTGGCGAGCATTTGGTTTCCTGCCTTGGTACGAGATTCATCACAGCCGAACGATTGCCAGGCGAACAGTACCTTTAATGTGGATAGTACTCTTCACCTGCCAGTGTGTTTATGTAGTGTCTGAGGTGTGTTGTGTCCCGCAGGAAGTCAATTAATTGAGTATGCACTCTAATAAGTAATGAGCCTAGTAGTGAATAGAGTAGGCGCATTACTTATTTGGGTGCACACGCGACCCACTTCCACGATACGGCTTTGTATTGGTGGAAGCTTGCTCCATTTTGAGCTCCTTTGGAAGCCAGCCAGCTAAGAGGTAAGTCAGTACATCTGCTGGACTAAACACCAGCGCACCTGTCTGTCACACATCACTTCGGTACTTTGTGGCTAAGGTTTACCTTTCTACTACGGACGGCGGGTTGGGCAGCCTTCATGTGAACCGATCATTATTTTGAAATCGTTGAATACGTTACTCACTGCAGTCTGGTATACCAGTTCATATCGCTGCTCAATGACGTAGAACAGAGCCTCAATACAATGAAGAAACAGATACTGAATCAGCCGACTGTATCTACATGTTCCGGTCTTCTGATGTTTCATAAAGGTAGGATGTCATACAAAACATTGAGGTTATATAAAGCTTACCAATATATAGCTATAGGAAATCGTTGCCTGTGCTGGAGAAAACATGAGCATCTCATTTTTAGACGGACGTAATGTAATGTATCTGTAGAAGCTTTCAGAACCTTCACGTGTGTGATTGTTTCGATGTTCTTCTGTCACAATCTCATGTCAAATCTTCGACACTATAGGAGGCAAATACTTGATGCCCACTACTCCGTGAAACTAAGCCTAGTATTGCTTTGTAAAGTTGAATGAATCCTTCATGTAACTTAATGATAGCAGCTAAGGACAAAATTATGACTATTACGTGTAACAAACAAGCAATAAGTATTTGACACGCTTTTTGCTTTCTATAAGGCAAATTTTTTCTAATTAGAAATCTGAAAGGGCATTGATTTCGAATATATTGTATATAATTTTATTCCTCCTCTAACATCGTTTTTCGGAAATTATTTCATTGTTTTAGATTAGATTTCCTACATCACGTATATTTTCTAGGACACCAGGCCGAAACTGCAAACAAACTTTATTTACGTACGCTTTTTAAATACACCGAAATATTTTCAACTTGAATTATTGTCAATTGAGGTCATGTTGTCCACTGTCGTAACTTATGTAAAACTGTTCGATCATTGACAGTCGTGACTTAAGTAAACATTATAGTCACTATAATGAGTGGGAGACGAGTCTTTCACCTCTAACCTTGTCATTTCTGTACAGCGAACGTGATTAAATTATCCCACGACCTCGTAATTCTCTGAAGTATTCAAATAGTCCCACAATTTCTAATCCAGATCCAGTTATACTGGCTGTACATAATAAAACTGACCTGCAAAGTATTTTCATTACAGTACTGCAAGAGGAGGGCACTGCCGGTATGAGCCTAAAACACGCAAGACCACCAGTTTCTGGTGTCAGCATTCCAGAAACTGGTGATCTCATCACATCCTGTGTCAGAATTCCAGGTATTTTATCTGCCGCGTGCTGAGGCAATTGTGCTTGTTATACTCAAGATCTCTGACCTCCCCTTTCCTCCTTTCCTCCACATTTGTTCATTCCAATTGCATTACGTCAATGTCTTGATGGTCTTAGTCACTGATCTGTGCTAATATGCTTTCCATTTGGGTCTGATCTCTTGTGAGAGGATCAGGATATGGATACTTGTTATAACTATAAAACTAATAATAAAAAATTTATTTTATCATTATTCCAACCGCATGAGTTCAGTCATTTGAGGTCTTTATGCAGCAGTGAGAAGACCATCAACAGCAGAGGTAAAAAGTGACTGCAAATATATCAAAATCTATGAGGTAAGACACTTTGGCAGTATAAATCAATCACACTATGGCATATTCTGCAAAATGGCGGTAAATATTAATGTAAGATTCTTTCCAAATTCAGTGTTTGTAGAAATTAGTGATGTTACGGTAAATTCTGCAAAATGAAGGAAAAATTTTAATTCCTGGCAGATTGTGTGTGGACATTGTGCTATTCCACCTAAAAATGCTAGTCAGTATCACCACAATTAATTTCTGCCTTCAGGTTTCATTTCTTAGCTAACACAAGTACTGGACATTTTACGTAAACTCTCCATAAATACTTGCTCTAAGTAAGAGACTACATGACAAATAAACTATCGCTATGAGCAGACACTTCCCCTGATTTGTTGCACTGTCTCTACTCATTCTTCTGCGCACATTTCCATTAAGTATTCGAGTGTTGCAATCCTACCTCGGGCATGGATGTCTGTGATGTCCTTAGGTTTGTTAGATTTAAGTAGTTCTAAGTTCTAGGGGACTGATGACCTCAGATGTTAAGTCCCATAGCGCTCAGAGCCATTTGAACCATTTGAATTCGAGTGTTGTGGATATACATGATATGTACTATGTACTATGCGTTAGCAGACTCACCTGCTGGTGAGTATGGCTTTGCAGAGTTTTTGTTTATCGTAATACGACTCATCTGCTGATTGAGTAGCAGCATGTCTGAATTTGCAGACTATGCATTTTTGCAAGCATCTGTTTGTTCTCAGCATTTCTGCTGAGTCGACGATATATGAGATACGCTAAAGTACTGACTCCCTCACTAAGTACATTTGCAAGCTCCAACTTGTGGGGACTTGCCGAGAAGATGAAATGACAAATTGCAGAGAGATGTTAATATAAGTTCCATCAACTGGTCGAATCGGACGCCGTGTGTAAACCAGTATGATGTGTCGACAGAAGTGCCGACACAGTGTGATTTGAGAGGAAGCCGAAAGGCACACGCTAAGCTAAAGCAGGATGGCGTGAGGTCTGAAACAGGATACGTAATGAATGCTATAAAGAAAAGTACGTAGCTTCTGGAATACTCAACTTTAATCCATCCTTGTGGTACATAGCTCTTGACGATTCAAGCGAGACTCTTTAGATACAAGCTATGTAAGGCTAATGGCGCCTTGCTAGGTCGTAGCCATGGACTTAGCTGAAGGCTATTCTAACTATCTGCTCGGCAAAGGAGCGAGGCTTCGTCAGTGTAGTCGCTAGCAAAGTCGTCCGTACAACTGGGGCGAGTGCTATTCCGTATCTCGAGACCTGCCTTGTGGTGGCGCTCGGTCTGCGACCACACAGTGGCGACACGCGGGTCCGACATGTACTAATGGACCGTGGCTGATTTAAAACTACCACCTAGCAAGTGTGGTGTCTGGCGGTGACACCACATTCCTCTCCCGCAAATCGGCGAACGGTCGTGTTATAAGGCTTCCGCCCACCGTGGGGAGGACTCCATGTTGACGTATGCGATGAGGTGGGGAGCCTAACAACAGGCGAGGCTGTGCCACCCCCACCCGGCCATTCGGTCCGAGGGGATCTAGGAAACGCCTGAAAACCTAGTCCAGGGTGCACGTCAACATGCGGTGTATGCGCCCATAAAGAGACAGGAGGGGCCGAAGGGTCGACCTCCATTGCGTCGGGGTACCCGACGCGCGAAGATGCCATGTGGTCCGGATCGGGCAAGAGTTCCATGGCGGAGGACGGCTGGTCACGGGAAGCGATCGGCGGCGCGTGACCCAGGGAGGCGCTTGGCGGCTGCAGCGAAGCGTCCACTGCAGGCGGCGCCGGCTGGAGAACAGGCGGCGGCGGCGGAGGCGGCGGCGGCGGAGGCGGCGGCGGCGGAGGCGGCGGCGGCGCGTCACCATGGGGAAAAATGGAAGGCATCGTCGGTAACACCTGGGGATGAGGCGAGCCAGTAGATGGGTCCCCAGAGCGCTGACCGGACGGCACCGGCGCTGAAAGCAGACGGGGAGCGGCAGAACCCGTGCGACGACAGAGGCGCAGCTGATTGAGATGCTGACGCACCTCACCAGGGACCCCCAAAACCAAATACATCGCGCGGCCGAGGCAGCGAAGAATGCGCCCTGCGAGCCAACGCCGTGAACCTCGAAAGTTGCGATAGAATACAACGTCGCCTGGAGCAAAAGCAGAAGTCTGCCGCTGCACAGGAGCCTGATGCGGCGGGTGCAGCAAAGACATCAAGGTTCGATGAGGACGACCGTGGAGCAACTCAGCCAGCGAGCGACCATCTCGGGGCTGAGAGCGATACGATGACAAGAAGAGCAACAACGCGTCCTCCCGAGAATGCGACTCTTTCAACTTCAACATCTGTGACTTGAAAGTCCGGACCAATCGTTCAGCGGCACCGTTTGACTGAGGCGAAAACGGCGCGGATGTCAGATGTTGAATACCATTGGCCTGGCAGAATGACTGAAATTCTGCGGACATGAATTGTGGGCCATTGTCGGAAACAATACTCTGCGGAAGACCTTCAATGCAAAAGATAGCAGACAACGCTTGGATGGTGGCAGTTGACGTCGTGGAAGAAATCCGGACAATAAAAGGAAAATGACTGAAGGCATCTACCACAACCAACCATCTAGCATTCCAGAATAGACCAGCAAAATCGATGTGCAAGCTTTGCCAAGGGGAAGTGGCTTTTGGCCATGAAAAGAATTTCCACGGCGGTGCAGATTGTTGTTCGGCACATGCCATGCAAGAAGAGCACATATGCATAATCGCAGCATCGATTCCGAACCAAGTACAGTGCTGACGAGCAAGTCGTTTCGTTCTCACTATACCCCAATATCCTTGGTGAAGAAGCTTTAAGACAGAGGACTGTAACGAACGTGGGACCACGACTCTGGACTGATCATTATCAGAACGCAACAACAAAACACCACGTCGAACAAAAAGTCTCTCCCTGTGAGCAAAAAATCGGCGAACCAACGGATCCTCAATCCGCGTCTTCGACAAGGGCCATTGCGTAGCAACAAAACGCAAAATCGTAGCAAGGACAGGGTCAGCAATTGTGGCTGTAGCTACACGACGAAAATCAATCGGAAACGATTCGACCACGTCATCGGTTTCCAAATCAATGAACATGCAAGCAAGTTTGGAGGAATCGAATGCTCTATCCTCAGCAACAGGCAAACGGGACAACGCATCGGCGTTTCCGCGCTTAGCAGTGGACCGATACAAGATATCGTAGCGGTACTGCGAGAGGAAAATAGACCAGCGAATGAATTTCTGCGCTGTACGTGGAGGTACAGGCTTGTTCGGATGGAAAAGCGATGTCAAAGGTTTGTGGTCTGTGATGATGGTAAAGTGACGACCATACAAGAAATCATGAAACTTAGTAACACCAAATACGAGAGCCAAAGCTTCTTTCTCGAGTTGTGAATAATTTCGTTGCGCTGACGAGAGCAATTTTGACGCAAAGGCAATAGGGCGATCATGCGATCCATCTTTGTGCGCATCTGCGAGGTCCAACTTCGAAAAGTATTTACCCGGGCACAGTTTATCAAAAAGATCTTCCGGGCGGGGTAAAGGAAAAGTTGCAGTCACTAGTTGTGGATTCACTGTGGCCTTGAAGTCCACACAAAGTCGCAGTTTTCCGGAAGGTTTTGGCAAAATCACTAAGGGTGAGGCCCAGAGAGAAGCTTGCACACATTCAATTACACCTTGTGATTCTAAATCGTGTAATGTTCTTGCGACCTCATCACGCAATGCGTGAGGAACATTGCGCGCTCTGAAAAATTTCGGTTGCACGTTGACTTTCAGTTCCAAATGTGCTTCATAGTTCTGAGCGCAACCTAAGCCCGGTGCAAAAATGTCTGCAAATTCTTCACACAGACGAGAAACACTGTCTGAAGGCACAATCTGATTCACTGATAGGACCTGTTTTACTATAGACATGTTAAACAACTGAAAAAAATCTGAACCAAACAAGTTCACTGCAGAAGAAGAACGAAGGACGTAAAAAGACACAAGTTTTGTTTGTCCCTTGTATGTTGCAAGAAGAGTGCACTGTCCTAACACAGGGATATGCTGTCCTGAATAACTATGTAACTTAACAGTTGCGGCACGCAACGGAGGTTTGCCCAGTTGTTTGTACGTGTCGTGATTGAGCAATGAAACTGCAGCTCCGGTACCGAGCTGGAAAGGTATGACCTTGCCATTAAAGTCCAAATCTGCGACAAGAGCGACTGTCTCGTGCTATTTGAACTGATACAGGTACAGCATCACTTGCTAATTGACGTGATTTCCGGCGAGTCGACGCACACTTGTGGGACGAACACAGTCACTGTTAGAAAGAGTGGCACTGGACGAAGTGGAAGTAATTACATGAATGTCCATGGGTGAAGGTCCACGAGCCTGAGTGTCCTTGGTTCGATTTCGGCGCGAAGCAAAGGGCCTGGAATGAGTAAGAGTGTCTGATCTGAGCTTTTTCTGGCCACACTTTGAACATGTCCTTTCTTATTACAGTAAAAACAAATAGCTTGGCGTGACGGGCAATTGTCACGCGAATGTCTAGTTGCACACCGTGGGCATGATTTCACTGCATTTGCATGCTTGCGCGGCACACGTGGAGAGCTAGGCGGCAGCCGCGCGGACGAGCGCGAAGGCTGTTTACAGTTCCGTGCAGCTCGCCCCGCGGGCCGGTTAATGTGACACACAGCTGGCGAAGTTGCAAATGATTCCTGAGCAAAGTCAAGTGTGTCTTGTGTATCTAATATGTCTATTACTTGTTGAAGGGAGGGATGAACTAGTTTCAAAATCTGTTCCCGTCTACGAACATCAGAAATGTTCTGTGCTATTGCATCACGTACCATAGTATCTGAATAAGGGAGTCCACATTCACACTCAAAAGCACAATCCCTTGTAAGGCCTTGCAATGTTGCAACCCACTCCCTATTAGTCTGACCGGCCGTACGTTTCGTACGAAAGAAAGTAAACCTCTTTGCAACTACATTGACTGTTTCTTTGAAATAGGCATCTAAAGTAGACTAAAAAATTTCTTCGTAGGACAGAGTTGCTACGCCGCGTCGGGGAAATAATTTCACTATCACACGGTACGTTTGCACCCCTACACACGACAATAAATGAGGCTGCCGCTCGTTACCTTGAATTCTGTAGGCTCCGAGATGAAATCCAAACTGGCGTGACCACTCCGTCCATGTTTCCTTAGCTGGGTCAAATTGCCGGAATGTGGGTGCAACAGCATGTTGTGGCTGCGATAGCGGTGAAGCGGCGGCGGCCGCATCGTTTTGCAGTGCACGTTGACCCTGGACGAGCTGTCCAAGGGCATCCAATAACGCCTGCGTCTGCTGATTCTGCAAGCGATAAAATTCGGACAGTACATCTGGCGAAGCCATGACACAAGTAAATGTAAGCAATTAGAAAGAACAAGACCCTTTCTTGACTCGTCGCCAAAAATGTTGTGTCTAGACAAGACAGCCTAGACACAATGAGAGGAAGCCGAAAGGCATGCGCTAAGCTAAAGCAGGATGGCGTGAGGTCTGAAACAGGATACGTAATGAATGCTATAAAGAAAAGTACGTAGCTTCTGGAATACTTAAGTTTAATCCATCCTTGTGGTACATAGCTCTTGACGATTCAAGTGAGACTCTTTAGATACAAGCTATGTAAAGCTAATGGCGCCTTGCTAGGTCGTAGCCATGGACTTAGCTGAAGGCTATTCTAACTATCTGCTCGGCAAAGGAGCGAGGCTTCGTCAGTGTAGTCGCTAGCAAAGTCGTCCGTACAACTGGGGCGAGTGCTAGTCCGTATCTCGAGACCTGCCTTGTGGTGGCGCTCGGTCTGCGACCACACAGTGGCGACACGCGGGTCCGACATGTACTAATGGACCGCGGCCGATTTAAAACTACCACCTAGCAAGTGTGGTGTCTGGCGGTGACACTACACAGTAAATAGATGGTTGTGCCAACGCTGTGAGCGGGTGTTATATTAAAGCAGCAGGAGAAACATATTTTTCACCACAATACCATAAAATAAGGAATTTATCGAACTATGATAGGCCTACATGCAATGTTATTTTGTTGACATTAAGAAAAAGAATCACTACGTTTGACAGGTGAGGATTTAATGCAGATTATTATTTTCTATAATTTTAATTATATGACTAGTAAATTGATGCACTACTGTATAGATGTGACATGATATCTAGCAGCATATGAATGATCTTATTGCATTATTTTGTGTGTGTATGTATGTTAATCAGGTCAGGTGCTTTAAATACAACAAGAGCAATTGCCTCAGCACACCGCAAGTGTAATTTTTGGAAGGTTGGCACTGGGCTGTGCTGACATCACCATTTCCTGAAACCCTGACACCAAGAAGCGCTGATTTCGCATATTTGGGGCTCATGCCAGCGGTGCCCTTCTACTAAGCATGGAATTGATCCTAATTGGCAGTGAACACATAGTGTGTTGTGGGGCGATCACTCTGTTGTAGAAATAATTCAAAAGCCAAGATCACTTAAACACTGTTTACTAGATGACCGGTTTCAACACACTAAAGGTGCCATCATTGGATCTGAGTGTAGGTTAACATGTATAAATCATTTGGATATAACGATACATGAGGCAGGCCAGCTGCTGATTTTATATTAGCTGGCCTGCCTCATGTATCGTTATATCCAAATGATATATTTATGCCTTACCTGTGTCATCTTCCGTTTCGATTCCGTTATGGTCACAGAGTGTTTGGAGAGATTACTTCGATCCATTTTCCGATTGAACATAACATAAAAAATCTCAGGACTTTCTGCCAAGTAGGTAAGATAGAATTTCTCTTCCGAATTCGTAGAACACTTCACACATCGCTCTCCATACGCTAATCTTGGTTTCGTTCAGTTTCTTTTTGTCTGTGATACTTTGGTTACGTTTAAATTAGCTCTCTTTGATTTAGTAGAGGCTTTCTAACTTGGCTATCGAACCAGGGCGGGTATTTTCCATACCTACCTACTTCGTTCAACACATATCTGCTAAAATGTGTTGTATAGTAGTCTTGAACTTTGCCCTTTGATGCTCAATGTTGTCACTACTGGAGACGAAATTTCCGTGTTGACCTGTGAGGTAGGCCGGCCTGTGTGGCGTAGCGGTTCTAGGCACTACAGTCCGGAATCGCGCGACCGCTACGGTCGCAGGTTCGAATCGGGCATGGATGTGTGTGATGTCCTTAGGTTAGTTAGGTTTAAGTAGTTATAAGTTCTAGGTGACTGATGACCTCAGAAGTTAAGTCCCATAGTGCGCAGAGCCATTTGAACCATCTGAACCAACCTGTGAAGTAGGCTGAAACTGCTTATTGTCGATCTTCTTAAGAAGTATCTTTGTATTATGAAACTAGGTGGGTTGCGATCTAACAGGCCCTGATATGATTGACCGCAGCCAGACGTTAGTTTAAAATTGTTTAATTGATCCTAACTGATTAATGTTCTTAAATAATCAGTTCAGGATCCTTGGGGTAAAGACTAATTCTAGTTATATAAGAGTAGTAGGATTCTATCAAGATACGTATTACAAAAAACTGGGGAAATTGTAAAGCAGGATCTGTACAGTTACAACATTCAGTTACTTTTGCTGGTCAGACTGAGATTAAGACTAGCACAACACCTTACAGCAGGAGGACTTAAATGGTTAATAGTATCTGACCTCTTTGTAAAACTAAATAAATCTAAAAAGTCTGCTCCCTGACTGACGCTGACAACAATGATTTCAGAGAGCAGTCTAGTGGAAATGAACAAATTTATCATCACGGTCCCCTATTTCTCAAGCTATGGCATGTGTATCACCATAAGTTGCAGAGTGGAAAGCACATCAACCATGTTTGCTGTGGAAGGATGAGGTCATCATGGAGACGAAGTAAGATTTTCAGATGTGAATTTAACTACACAGAGGACGTGTGGTCACATCCGCAAACCCTTACGTTCGAAATTACTCGAGTACAGAGTCTGCCCCTGCATCAAGACGATCTACTTGCACACTTGCCAGGAGCAGACATGTGACTCAAGTATGTGGTCATAAGTGAGCGGTTCGGAATACCCAAAGCTCCATGGAGGCGCACCAATTCGTTCCTCTGCTCGCAAAGAAACAAAATGATTCCACTTCAAGTGGGACATTCACCACTTTCTCAGACTACGTTTGACAGTGATCTCCGAGTGCTTTGCCAACAATGTCTCAAACAAATTATACGCTCTACAGCGATGTGTGTTGGCTGGACACCTATCAAAGAGTCCTGATATTAGAAAATCTCGGTTCACTAATGTGGACTCTCAAGTCAGCCAGTCATGGCCTTTATTACAATTTGATTTCCTCCCACTCTTTCTAGACACAAAACCGCTGCTTAACCCCGAGCAGTTCATACAAAATGGTCTAGAAGCTTCTGAAACAATTTAAATTAATGCACACTCGAAGGGTTTAGCCAATCGCAAGGTCTCGTGGATTCAGTGGTGGGAAAGTGCTATGCATTCTGCATGGGAAGAATTCTTAACTGTTGCCCCCCGGGTGCCTGTGTGGCGACAGAAGACGCATGTCAGCGTACCTGAAAAAAAAAAAAAAACTGCAGCCGATTCTTGTTAGACGGCTAGCTTTACTGCCCCTGTCAACTTTTGCCCGCGCCCGTGATAATAGGAGGCGACTCTCTCTGGGCCACTCCACGGGACAGCTTTGCGGCGAGCTGTAAAATTCTGCCCTTCAGCCACCTATCCAAAGTCCATCGCTTCTTCAGCCTCTCTCACTATCCGAACAGCGAAAAAAATTATTTTTGTAAAGGATGGAACTACCGTTGTAATGTGAAATTGTAAAGTTTCAACTAGTACGATTAATAAACTGATAACCTTACCTACCCTTCGGTGCAAAATAATATAATATGTTAATCTAATCGACCAAATTATTTACGTTACCTGATGTAACATCCACGAGATAAATTATAGCTACAGTGCGACGAGAGGAAATTATGCCTCTAACAGTTATAAACATTATCTATCCGACATATGAAAAAACAGTGAAATAAATGTCAATTATTTATATAATATTTTATGATGTAATTGGACATATCGATGTGTATCGTACAAAGACAATGATAATTGTAAATTCCTTTTATGATCTGCGTTTGTCTTTCTTTGTTTTTACCTTTTGTTGGTTGGCTTTTGTAGGTTGTGGACGCAAGACGTATATCAAACTGAGGTCTCTTAAGAAATTGTAATTATTTGTTAATTATTACTTGAGAATAGAGTTCATTATTATTATTATAAATATGAGTGAATAATTATTTGTAACTTTACTTCCTCTCTCAATAAGCATTATCTGTGTTAATTATTTCTTTCCGCTGCAAGGAGCGCAGCCATTGATGATAGCGATTTGTATCGCGTTTTTATCTGTTTTCCATACAAAAAAATCAAAGGTTTGCTAGATGAAAATTAGTCTAAATAGTGCACAATACGAAAATAGAATTTAATAAGCATTTCAAATACTTATCCTATTTGCTCTAACAATAGAAAGTCTCTATCAGTTGTCTGCCGCCATCTTAACAATTATCTCAGCGGCAAATTCAAATTACGCAACTCTGTAGACATAAATGCTGAAGGTAATAAAAATGTGTAAAAATAAATGTGCACCGGTGGTCCCGAACTCATTTTTACGAAAATAATTCGAATCAGATTGGTTCTTTAAAAACAGTGCTCATAGCACGATCCATATAACAAACTTTTCTAGCTGATGTATGGAGCCGAAATTAATTACGCACGTGTTGCGAAGAATATGGTTTTACGTAACATACGTCAGTGTTGTGCGCGGCTGATATTCGGTGGTTTCATTGATCATTTTGCTGAAGATAACTGTTTCCATCATAATCAATAGTTGTATAGAATCTGTTGTATGGACTGTGATTTAGTGACACACAACTTACAGACAACACTTTAACACAACGTTAACTTGGAGTTCTTTAGCAACTTGACCAAATCTTTAGCCGGGAGAAAAATTATTTAGTAATTACTCACTGTAATAAAATAAGATTATCATTTTCATTTACAAATTAGTTAAATACCAAACCACTGAATAACACAGCGAACGCCACACTGATCATTTAAGGATGCGGCATACCACCACGTTACAGTACCTTGCTTTGTATTCCAAATTACAGCCATCTTCTGTCGTGCCATCAGCTCTAAGATCACTAATTCCACTTTCTCAGCAGAGTCGAAAAGTTCGGGACTGTTTCTCAATAGGAGGAGCCGATTCTGTGATTAACTGCTAAAGATAATTTTCGGATAATGCACGTAGAACGTTTTCACACGATTCCCTGGCCCTAATACGCACCCTAACCACTTGATTCTTCCAGTTTGTAGCAGTAATTGGAAATCTACACCCAATACTACAACGTGACCAGGAAAGTTTTGTTCCTCCACTACTGTTCCAGTTGCAGCAGGTCTATAAAAGCATGTGATGAACCGTATTTCATCCACCTTTAACACTGATTTTCACCCAGACCTTTTTGCATCAGAATCTGTACCAACCTCACTAGATATTATCGTATCTGTTTGTTGCTATAAAGACGCCTCCATCGACGGCGATCAAGCTACCTTTGCGATATAGATCCCAACCGGAATTCAAAATTTCTTGCTATTAACATGTGGTTTCATCTAGACTTCTGTGCCTATTGTTAGGTGGGTACTGTTACCCTATAAAAGGAAAATTTTTGCAGGCAGCTTCCATCAGCAATAATTAATTTTATGAAATGCGTGACCAACGAACTGTATAACACTAACTACAGAAAATTACGGTTAATGCCTGTTCACGAAGTAATATTTATGACAAAGCTAACGTTACATATCATAACGATTTTTGACGTGGAATACATGGCTTTGAGTTATGCTTTTCATAAAAAAGAGGTTTAGACGCGGAACTAGTCCGCTCCTGTAATTAGTAATAATGTTTTAAAATTCTCTTTCTCTATCTGCCATGATGAATAATGCTACTCTCTTTAATTAATGGGGATAGCGTACCACGCTGAGTGAAATCAAAACTTGTGTTTTTAGGTCTATGTCAGGATATCTCTATCCTAGAAAACCCTGATGTGCACGCCGAATGTACTCTGCTACCATTGCAGCCGTTTTCTGGATGTAGTGCACACCTGACCTTTTAAGGGGAGGGTGGGGGGGGGGCGGATGGACGGTCTTATAACCCTTCACCTGACAGCAGAGGCTGAGAAATCCGCATCCAAGATCGTCACAGAATTGTCTTAGTGTCTGGTTTAAGCCTTTCACTCAATTCCAGTCCAGAAGAACGTTGCTTCAAACCACTAGCTCTGCTTCCTCCTCACGAGCGAGGGTAGCTGTTTTCCCCGGAACAGTCAACCGTCTGTAGGAGACTAAGGTGTCCTCGAAAACCAGACAGCAGGCACCTCATCTGACTACATGAGCCATGATTTGCACTCATGTGCTCAAATGTTGTCTGCAGGGCCATCTCCACATCTAGAGTGTGATCTCCCTGCTAGCATACAGCATTGACACTGGCTTTCTTCCTCGAACTGTCCACAATGTCTCTGATGGGCCCATCACCCATCTGACACTGAGGTTCCCAATGGCATCCTGTGCACTTGTCCAGACCTTTTAGGAAGATCGGTCCCAATCCCAATAGGTAAGATGTTCTGTACTGGTTCTGCTGTGTCCTCTGCAATGGGCAATAGCTCTAACCTATCTTAAGTGCTAGGGTGACAACCATGATGACAGTACCCTTTTTGCCTTCTGCCAGTAAGTTTGCATCTCTGCCACTGTTCGCCATTCACTATCACATAAGCATTGATCAGTCTATATATGCTTATCAGAAGCCGCTGTGTCACCAGGCAACAGCACATGACTTAAAGGTACTTGAGCACTCGGCTCAGATGTCTCAACGCTACTGCTGGCCAGAACAGGAGCCTGAAGCCTGTAGACCATGGGATACATAGCTGCAGCTATTTACGGACAGATGCAATTCACTTCCTCACAGAAGCACGTGGAAACAAAACCTAAATTAAATCCTGTGTACAGGCAGTGATAGCTGCTGTTTCTAGCGCGTCCTGCTACTTCTGCGGCTACTAAATTGTTCATTGGTATGATAGTTTCTAGAATATTCTGCAATGGACAAGAAGAAAAGGTCATCAGATGTCAGTGTAACTTCGGTCGTGTACACACCACCAATGTCTAGTTTAACGACTAGCTTGGGTACCAAGCTTCGCTCAGGGAGCTGATATGAGATTATGTGGTAGTTGAATAAAAGGATCTTTTAAGTACAGAGGTAAATTTTTTTATTGAAAACATATTCTAACTGTTTACAATACTTGTTTCTAAACAATATTTTTCATTTTGTTATCCTGGATACATGTGTACACATTTTTCGAATACTCTACTAGAGAGCAAGATACAATCTTAGATATAAAAACGCCCGCCGGCCGGCCACCACAGAGACTAACAAGGGGACGGCACGACCGTGGGGTCGGGGATTTGTCCGAAATTTGGTGTGGTGAAAGAGGACCCCAAACACCTCACATGGTTACAATATTAGGACGAACTACTCGGAAAATCCCGGGAAAAATCGATCCTAAGTTTCTTAGGTGCCTTATGAGTATAAAATGTTAGTCCACTGCCGAGCCACCGTCTGCCCTACATGGCTAGGCCTCGAACTTTTACGCCAGAGGTCTCGGGTTCGATTTCTCCTCGGGCACTTTTTTTTCTTCTGTTTCATTTTCTTTTGTTATTCCACCAATTCTTTAGAAAGTTTCCCAAACCTACATTATCTTTAACAAATTAGTTACAGTATTGAATAAAAATGATTTTATTTTTGTCCAACAACACAATTCATGGCGGTGGGATTTCCATTTTTCATTGTAAAGTATATGAGGAGAAACATTGAGTTTTTAATCAGATTAACAAAGCTAAAATTTAAAAATTGACTGATCTGGCCTTGTAACATTAACCAAAACAGCCTTGTTGTGCTGGTACTGCGAACGGCTGAAAGCAAGGGGAAACTACAGCCGTAATTTTTCCCGAGGACATGCAGCTTTACTGTATGATTAAATGATGATGGCGTCCTCTTGGGTAAAATATTCCGGAGGTAAAATAGTCCCCCATTCGGATCTCCGGGCGGGACTACTCAAGAGGACGTCGTTATCAGGAGGAAGAAAACTGGCATTCTACAGATCGGAACGTGGAATGTCACATCCCTTAATCGGGCAGGTAGGTTAGAAAATTTAAAAAGGGAAATGGATAGGTTACAGTTAGATATATTGGGAATTAGTGAAGTTCGGTGGCAGGAGGAACAAGATTTTTGGTCAGGTGATTACAGGGTTATAAATACAAAATCAAATAGGGGTAATGCAGGAGTAGGTTTAATAATGAATAAAAAAATAGGAGTGCGGGTTAGCTACTACAAACAGCATAGTGAACGTATTATAGTGGCCAAGATAGACACAAAGCCCATGCCTACTACAGTAGTACAAGTTTATATGCCAACTAGCTCTGCAGATGATGAAGAAATTGATGAAATGTATGACGAGGTAAAAGAAATTATTCAGCTAGTGAAGGGAGACGAAAATTTAATAGTCATGGGTGACTGGAATTCGTCAGTAGGAAAAGGGAGAGAAGGAAACATATTAGGTGAATATGGATTGGGGGGAAGAAATGAAAGAGGAAGCCGCCTTGTAGAATTTTGCACAGAGCATAACTTAATCATAGCTAACACTTGGTTTAAGAATCATGAAAGAAGGTTGTATACCTGGAAGAATCCTGGAGATACTAAAAGGTATCAGATAGATTACATAATGGTAAGACAGAGATTTAGGAACCAGGTTTTAAATTGTAAGACATTTCCAGGGGCAGATGTGGATTCTGACCACAATCTATTTGTTATGAACTGCAGAATGAAACTGAAGAAACTGCAAAAAGGCGGGAATTTAAGGAGATGGGACCTGGATAAACTAAAAGAACCCGAGGTTGTACAGAGATTCAGGGAGAGCATAAGGGAACAATTGACAGGAATGGGGGAAATAAATACAGTAGAAGAAGAATGGGTAGCTCTGAGGGATGAAGTAGTGAAGGCAGCAGAGGATCAAGTAGGTAAAAAGACGAGGGCTAATAGAAATCGTTGGGTAACAGAAGAAATATTGAATTTAATTGATGAAAGGAGAAAATATAAAAATGCAGTAAATGAAGTAGGCAAAAAGGAATACAAACGTCTCAAAAATGATATCGACAGGAAGTGCAAAATGGCTAAGCGGGGATGGCTAGAGGACAAATGTAGGGATGTAGAGGCTTGTCCCACTAGGGGTAAGATAGATACTGCCTACAGGAAAATTAAAGAGATCTTTGGAGAGATGAGAACCACTTGTATGAATATCAAGAGCTCAGATGGCAACCCAGTTCTAAGCAAAGAAGGGAAGGCAGAAAGGTGGAAGGAGTATATAGAGTGTTTATACAAGGGCAATGTACTTGAGGACAATATTATGGAAATGGAAGAGGATGTAGATGAAGATGAAATGGGAGATAAGATACTGCGTGAAGAGTTTGACAGAGCACTGAAAGACCCGAGTCGAAACAAGGCCCCGGGAGTAGACAACATTCCATTAGAACTACTGATGGCCTTGGGAGAGCCAGTCATGACAAAACTCTACCATCTGGTGAGCAAGATGTATGAGACAGGCGAAATACCCACAGACTTCAAGAAGAATATAATAATTCCAATCCCAAAGAAAGCAGGTGTTGACAGATGTGAAAATTACCGAACTATCAGTTTAATAAGTCACAACTGCAAAATACTAACGCGAATTCTTTACAGACGAATGGAAAAACTGGTAGAAGCGGACCTCGGGGAAGATCAGTTTGGATTCGGTAGAAATGTTGGAACACGTGAGGCAATACTAACCTTACGACTTATCTTAGAAGAAAGATTAAGAAAAGGCAAACCTACGTTTCTAGCATTTGTAGACTTAGAGAAAACTTTTGACAACGTTAACTGGAATACTCTCTTTCAAATTCTGAAGGTGGCAAGGGTAAAATACAGGGAGCGAAAGGCTATTTACAATTTGTACAGAAACCCGATGGCAGTTATAAGAGTCGAGGGGCATGAAAGGGAAGCAGTGGTTGGGAAAGGAGTGAGACAGGGTTGTAGCCTCTCCCCGATGTTATTCAATCTGTATATTGAGCAAGCAGTAAAGGAAACAAAAGAAAAACTCGGAGTAGGTATTAAAATTCATGGAGAAGAAATAAAAACATTGAGGTTCGCCGATGACATTGTAATTCTGTCAGAGACAGCAAAGGACTTGGAAGAGCAGTTGAACGGAATGGACAGTGTCTTGAAAGGAGGATATAAGATGAACATCAACAAAAGCAAAACGAGGATAATGGAATGTAGTCAAATTAAATCGGGTGATGCTGAGGGGATTAGATTAGGAAATGAGACACTTAAAGTAGTAAAGGAGTTTTGCTGTTTAGGGAGTAAAATAACTGATGATGGTCGAAGTAGAGAGGATATAAAATGTAGACTGGCAATGGCAAGGAAATTGTTTCTGAAGAAGAGAAATTTGTTGATATCGAGTATAGATTTAAGTGTCAGGAAGTCGTTTCTGAAAGTATTTGTATGGAGTGTAGCCATGTATGGAAGTGAAACATGGACGATAACCAGTTTGGACAAGAAGAGAATAGAAGCTTTCGAAATGTGGTGCTACAGAAGAAAGCTGAAGATAAGGTGGGTAGATCACGTAACTAATGAGGAGGTATCGAATAGGATTGGGGAGAAGAGAAGTTTGTGGCACAACTTGACTAGAAGAAGGGATCGGTTGGTAGGACATGTTTTGAGGCATCAAGGGATCACAAATTTAGCAGTGGAGGGCAGCGTGGAGGGTAAAAATCGTAGAGGGAGACCAAGAGATCAATACACTAAGCAGATTCAGAAGGATATAGGTTGCAGTAGGTACTGCACAGGATAGAGTAGCATGGAGAGCTGCATCAAACCAGTCTCAGGACTGAAGACCACATTAACAACAACAACAAAGTCGATTGGGAAACATTCAATTTTTATACATATAATAATTATAAACAAGAACCGCAGTGGTAGTTATCGTAAAAACAAACAAAGCAATAATTTTTGCGACATCTTGCGCAACATATAAAAGCCGTTTTTTTACAATCACAGGGCGTTTGCAATAAATCTGTACAAAAACATGCCCCATTAACATTTACGAAAATGTTTCGAGTTTCTGATAATTTTGAGGCAAACCAGGCGTATTGGATCATGTCTCGGAATATTGGTGACGATAATTGATGGTGAATTACAGAATGAATTGTTATACAATCTTCCCGGGAATTAATTTCACGCTTCTGCTGTAACTATGAGCTGCAATTTTTCAAGAGCTTTATGAAATTTTTAACTTGCCTGTAAAAGTAAACATCACAAGGTTGCACCAAAGATGTGCATTTTGGAGGTATGACTTTTACAGACCAAATTGGCATATTTTCGTCGTCTTCAAAAATTGCATCATATATCTCCGGATTCGTTTGACCTCCCCAAGAGTCAATGAGAAGTAAATATTTATTCTCCCCGACATAAGATTTTAAAAATTTCCGGAGAAAATCCATGTAGAAAACTATCGTTAATTTCCCGGACTTCGATGATGTTACGATGACGTTCGTATAAGTATTGGCATAGCCATCTATTAATTTGTGAATACGAGGTCCGAAATGACCGGTCGCTTCTTGTAAGCATATGAAGACATGTGGGAGAAGTTTTTCTGATAATGTTATTGAATATTGTGTGCTGTACGAATGCGTCACTTTGTTCAAATCTGACTTTTTAACGAAAACTGTTTCACTCCCTATTTCAGTGAGAGTCCTGTTGAAAACAAATTGATATTGGCATCCTGAAACAATAGTATTTTTAATATTAAACAATATTCGAATGTGTACGTAAATATCTTTTTCTATAATTAAATTTGCATTGATGTATTTTACATCTGTAAAAACATTTGTACGAAGAAAACATGTATTTACCTGTTTGGTCAGTATTCATCACATAATCCTCATGGTAATGAGGGATTAAACGGCACTTCTGCCGACGAAAGGTCTCCGCAGACGCCTGGATGTCCTCCATTGACGCCGCTTCTTTTTTCGAAACCAGTTTAGTGATCTTGCGTTGTGAAATTCTGTGCTTCTGTTTAAATGCCGTGACCCGTCGATCAGACCCCTTGAATTTGAAATCGACGAATTGTGCAGCCGCAGCCAATGCCCATTGCTGTAAATTTCTTGTCGTGACTTGCTGATATCGCTGTCTTGCTTCCACAAAACGGTCGTAGGTCCACGAATCTATCGCCTCAGATTTATCCATTCGCGTACCATCTTTTTTAATATCTGTCTCCCATTGTGAAAGATATTCTTTTCTCTTCAATTGGCAGCGTCTTTTTTTTGCAATGTCGCCAAGGACCATGCGGGGTGCGCTTTAGCAACACTCACGACCTTGACATGGTAGGCAATGGGACTCATGTCACTTTTAAATCTTTTTGGTGACGGTTTATATTCGTCTGGAGACGAATCAATTTGTGGCACTTCGAAATGTTCGTCGTTCTCCTCACATTCTTCGCAATCCTCATGAGCGTAAATTAATTCCTCTTCAGTTACGAATGTTTTTCACCCAAAAGTTCCAGTGCATTTTATAAAGTTCTCCGGCCAATAACATACCATCGCGAGAGATTTATCCGAACATGTCGATGCAATTAAGTTATTTTCCGTCAACAGTTTTTCATAATACACCACTGCGTCCATCAATCGTAATTTTGATAGATCACTATGAATGGATTATTCAGGAATTTCTTCTCCCATTCCAGATGAGCCAGCAACTTCTTCAGTCGACATGTTTAACCTTGAATAACACGTCAAACAAAATTTGAAACAGGCACGTCTGTTCACGAGAAATCTAAAAACAAACTGCCGTTTACTTCTCACGGCTCGCGCACAGTCCTGTGCGCAGACTACCGTTATAATCCCAAGGGGACCCTTACAAAGCCCCTTTAAACCTTGAAACCCCATAAAATGAAATAGAACAACGAGCACGAATATTTTTCAGTGAATGAAACACTTTACGTTCTTGAGCTAAAATAATGTTTTAAAAATAATGTAGGTTTGAGAAACTTTTTGAATAATTGGTGGAATAACAAAAGAAAATGAAACAGAAGAAAAAAAAGTGCCCGAGGAGGATTCAAACCCGAGACCACTGGCGCAAAAGTCCGAGGCCTAGCACTGTAGGCCAAACGGCGGCTCGGCAGTAGACTAACATTTTATAGCCATAACGCACCTAAGAAACTTTGGATCGATTTTCTCAGGATTTTCCGAGTAGTGCGTCCTAATATTTTAACCACGTGAGGTGTTAGGGGTCCTCTTTCACCACACAAAATTTCGGACAAATCCCCGAACCCATGGTCGTGCCGTCTCCTTGCGAGTCAGCTGCCAGCGCATCCTGATGATGCTGTAACTCTGCTGCCGTACAAGGTCGACACACAGTACTGCGTGTACGGGTCGTTGAGGCAGCCATTCCGCGCCAAACTGTTTGGCAGACTGCGAAGTAGTGTCCTCAGCACTGCAGGACCCGGTGGCGCAGACCGAGAGTAACGTGGGCTCTGTAGTTGGAAACAATAAATCACTTGGAAAGCTCGGACGAGTTTTAATGCGGTGCCTTCTACCTCTTACCGCTACATTCGGTGTTGGTGTTACATTCGGTGGCAGGAGTCCCCACTACACTAAGGATGAGAAACCAAGTTTTGGGTCACTACAGTCGCAAGTGAACAGCTGTCATATATATCATTGTATCACACGATTTTCGCAGCATAAAAAGTGATGCAAGACTATTTGCACCCCACATGCGCTCTGATATGAATCATAAAAAACAATGAGACACAGAACCACAAAAGGAAACGATATCACTAGACATCACTACCCCCTCCCCATTCCCACCAAATACCATAACAGCATCTAAAGCAGCGAACAGTAAACAAAAAATTTCTATGTAAAACTTGTTTAAGTTACGGTTTTCTGTATGCCTGAAGGTGGACAGAACACGCTTGTAACAACTTACGTATATTAAACCCATACATATTTTAATGTGGACGTGTGTGTGCGTTTTTTCCACATGTCCTCCTAAACCACTTGATCGATTTCAACCAAACTTTATACACATACACCTTAGTGTATGTGTTGGGGTAAGAACCACTTAATTACGAAAGAGGTGGGGATGTTGGTGAAAAAGTTTTCAAGAAGGGCCGTCGAGCAGATGTGCAGAACTGTAGATCTATATTTCCAACACCGATCAGTTGTATAATTTTGGAACACGTATTATGTTCGAATATAATGACTTTGCTGGAGACTAGAAATCTACTCTGTAGGAATCAGCATGGGTTTCGAAAAAGACGATCGTGTGAAACCCAGCTCGCGCTATTCATCCACGAGACTCAGAGGGCCAGGTAGATGTGTTTCTTGACTTCCGCAAGGCGTTCGATACAGTTCCCCACAGTCGTTTAATGAAAAAAAGTAAGAGTATATGGACTATCAGACCAATTGTGTGATTGGATTGAAGGGTTCCTAGATAACAGAACGCAGCATGTCATTCTCAATGGAGAGAAGTCTTCCGAAGTAAGAGTGATTTCAGGTGTGCCGCAGGGGAGTGTCATAGGACCGCTACTATTCACAATATTATATAAACGACTATGTGGATAACATCCGAAGTTCACTGAAGCTTTTTACGGATGATGCTGTAGTATATCGAGAGGTTGTTGTTGTTGTTGTGGTCTTCAGTCCTGAGACTGGTTTGATGCAGCTCTCCATGCTACTCTATCCTGTGCAAGCTTTTTCATCTCCCAGTACCTACTGCAACCTACATCCTTCTGAATCTGCTTAGTGTATTCATCTCTTGGTCTCCCTCTACGATTTTTACCCTCCACGCTGCCCTCCAATACTAAATTGGTGATCCCTTGATGCCTCAGAACATGTCCTACCAACCGATCCCTTCTTCTGGTCAAGTTGTGCCACAAACTTCTCTTCTCCCCAATCCTATTCAATACTTCCTCGTTAGTTATGTGATCTACCCATCTAATCTTCAGCATTCTTCTGTAGCACCACATTTCGAAAGCTTCTATTCTCTTCTTGTCCAAACTATTTATCGTCCATGTTTCACTTCCATACATGGCTACACTCCATACGAATACTTTCAGAAATGACTTCCTGACACTTAAATCAATACTGGATGTTAACAAATTTCTCTTCTTCAGAAACGCTTTCCTTGCCATTGCCATCCTACATTTTATATCCTCTCTACTTCGACCATCATCAGTTATTTTGCTCCCCAAATAGCAAAACTCCTTTACTACTTTAAGTGCCTCATTTCCTAATCTAATTCCCTCAGCATCACCCGACTTAATTAGACTACATTCCATTATCCTTGTTTTGCTTTTGTTGATGTTCATCTTATATCCTCCTTTCAAGACACTGTCCATTCCATTCAACTGCTCTTCCAAGTGCTTTGCTGTCTCTGACAAAATTACAATGTCATCGGCGAACCTCAAAGTTTTTATTTCTTCTCCATGAATTTTAATACCTACTCCGAATTTTTCTTTTGTTTCTTTTACTGCTTGCTCAATATACAGATTGAACAACATCGGGGAGAGGCTACAACCCTGTCTTACTCCCTTCCCAACCACTGCTTCCCTTTCATGTCCCTCGACTCTTATAACTGCCATCTGGTTTCTGTACAAATTGTAAATAGCCTTTCGCTCCCTGTATTTTACCCCTGCCACCTTTAGAATTTGAAAGAGAGTATTCCAGTCAACATTGTCAAAAGCTTTCTCTAAGTCTACAAATGCTAGAAACGTAGGTTTGCCTTTCCTTAATCTTTCTTCTAAGATAAGTCGTAAGGTCAGTATTGCCTCACGTGTTCCAGTGTTTCTACGGAATCCAAACTGATCTTCCCCGAGGTTGGCTTCTACTAGTTTTTCCATTCGTCTGTAAAGAATTCGTGTTAGTATTTTGCAGCTGTGACTTATTAAGCTGATAGTTCGGTAATTTTCACATCTGTCAACACCTGCTTTCTTTGGGATTGGAATTATTATATTCTTCTTGAAGTCTGAGGGTATTTCGCCTGTTTCATACATCTTGCTCACCAGATGGTAGAGTTTTGTCAGGACTGGCTCTCCCACGGCCGTCAGTAGTTCCAATGGAATATTGTCTACTCCGGGGGCCTTGTTTCGACTCAGGTCTTTCAGTGCTCTGTCAAACTCTTCACGCAGTATCATATCTCCCATTTCATCTTCATCTACATCCTCTTCCATTTCCATAATATTGTCCTCAAGTACATCGCCCTTGTATAGACCCTCTATATACTCCTTCCACCTTTCTGCTTTCCCTTCTTTGCTTAGAACTGGGTTTCCATCTGAGCTCTTGATATTCATACAAGTCGTTCTCTTATCTCCAAAGGTCTCTTTAATTTTCCTGTAGGCGGTATCTATCTTGCCCCTAGTGAGATAGGCCTCTACATCCTTACATTTGTCCTCTAGCCATCCCTGCTTAGCCATTTTGCACTTCCTGTCGATCTCATTTTTGAGGCGTTTGTATTCCTTTTTGCCTGTTTCACTTACTGCATTTTTATATTTTCTCCTTTCATCAATTAAATTCAATATTTCTTCTGTTACCCAAGGATTTCTACTAGCCCTCGTCTTTTTACCTACTTGATCCTCTGCTGCCTTCACTACTTCATCCCTCAAAGCTACCCATTCATCTTCTACTGTATTTCTTTACCCCATTCCTGTCAATTGCTCCCTTATGCTCTCCCTGAATCTCTGTACAACCTCTGGTTCTTTTAGTTTATCCAGGTCCCATCTCCTTAAATTTCCACCTTTTTGCAGTTTCTTCAGTTTTAATCTACAGGTCATAACCAATAGATTGTGGTCAGAGTCCACATCTGCCCCTGGAAATGTCTTACAATTTAAAACCTGGTTCCTAAATCTCTGTCTTACCATTATATGATCTATCTGGTACGTTTTAGTATCTCCAGGGTTCTTCCATGTATACAACCTTCTTTCATGATTCTTAAACCAAGTGTTAGTTATGATTATGTTGTGCTCTGTGCAAAATTCGACCAGGCGGCTTCCTCTTTCATTTCTGTCCCCCAATCCATATTCACCTACTATGTTTCCTTCTCTCCCTTTTCCTACACTCGAATTCCAGTCACCCATGACTATTAAATTTTCGTCTCCCTTCACAATCTGAATAATTTCTTTTATTTTATCATACATTTCTTCAATTTCTTCGTCATCTGCAGAGCTAGTTGGCATATAAACTTGTACTACTGTAGTAGGCGTGGGCTTCGTATCTATCTTGGCCACAATAATGCGTTCACTATGCTGTTTGTAGTAGCTTACCCGCATTCCTATTTTCCTATTCATTATTAAACCTACTCCTGCATTATCCCTATTTGATTTTGTGTTTATAACCCTGTAGTCACCTGACCAGAAGTCTTGTTCCTCCTGCCACCGAACTTCACTAATTCCCACTATATCTAACTTCAACCTATCCATTTCCCTTTTTAAATTTTCTAACCTACCTGCCCGATTAAGGGATGTGACATTCCACGCTCCGATCCGTAGAACGCCAGTTTTCTTTCTCCTTATAACGACATCCTTTTGAGTAGTCCCCGCCCGGAGATCCGAATGGGGGACTATTTTACCTCCGGAATATTTTACCCAAGAGGACGCCATCATCATGTAATCATACAGTAAAGCTGCATGCCCTCGGGAAAAATTACGGCTGTAGTTTCCCCTTGCTTTCAGCCGTTCGCAGTACCAGCACAGCAAGGCCGTTTTGGTTATTGTTACAAGGCCAGATCAGTCAATCATCCAGACTGTTGCCCTTGCAACTACTGAAAAGCTGCTGCCCCTCTTCAGGAACCACACGTTTGTCTGGCCTCTCAACAGATACCCCTCCGTTGTGGTTGCACCTACGGTACGGCTATCTGTATCGCTGAGGCACGCAAGCCTCCCCACCAACGGCAAGGTCCATGGTTCATGGAGGGGGATCGAGAGGTTGTAACAATGGAAAATTGCCCTGAAATGCAGGAGGATCTGCAACGAATTGACGCACGGTGCAGGGAATGGCAATTGAATCTCAGTGTAGACAAGTGTAATGTGCTGCGAATACATAGAAAGGAAGATCCCCTATCATTTAGCTACAATATAGCAGGTCAGCAACTGGAAGCAGTTAATGCCATAAATTATCTGGGAATACGCATTAGGAGTGATTTAAAATGGTATGATCATATAAAGTTGATCGTCGGTAAATCAGATGCCAGACTGAGATTCATTGGAAGAATCCTAAGGAAATGCAATCCGAAAACAAAGGAAGTAGGTTACAGTACACTTGTTCGCCCACTGCTTGAATATTGCTCAGCAGTGTGGGATCCGTACCAGATAGGGTTGATAGAAGAGATAGAGAAGATCCAAAGAAGAGCAGCGCGCTTCGTTACAGGATCATTTAGTAATCGCGAAAGCGTTACGGAGATGATAAATAAACTCCAGTGGAAGGCTCTGCAGGAGAGACGCTCTAAGCTCGGTACGGGCTTTTGATGAAGTTTCAAGAATATACCGTCGCCGAGGAGTCAAGCAGTATATTGCTCCCTCCTACGTATATCTCGCGAAGAGACCATGAGGATAAAATCAGAGAGATTAGAGCCCACACAGAGGCATACCGACAATCTTTCTTTCCACGAACAATACGAGATTGGAATAGAAGGGAGAACCGATAGAGGTACTCAAAGTACCCTCCGCCACACACCGTCAAGTGACTTGCGGAGTATGGATGTAGATGTAGATGTGTGAATTCCCAGAATTTATTAATTTAGTCTTTGACAATGAGAGCACTTAGCGACTTGCAACAGACTTTACACTAATTCCAAAACTTAACGAAATTTATTCTCATTGACAAGCCATACAAACTGTTGAAAGGAAAAATGTTTATCACTTACTGCTTTCCTATTGTTCATCCAGTAAAACTATCTTAATAGGCATGACGCTATAATTTATTACTTCTTTACTACTAACTGTATTTGCAACAGATTTTACAAACAGTATAACGTACACTGATCAGCCAGAACATTGTGACCACCTGCCTAATAGCTTGTATGTCTATCTTTGGCACAGATAACAGCGGCGATGCGTCATGGCATGGAAGCAATGAAGCCATGGTAGGTAGCTGGAGAGAGCTGTAGCCACGTATGCACAGTCAAGTCAGCTAATTCCCTTACATTTGTGGGACGAGGGCGTGAGCTCTGACGCCACGTTCAATGACATCCAAGACGTGTTCATTCAGATTCATATCTAGGAAGTTGGGGGGGGGGGGGCAACACGTAGATTGGAACTTGCCACTGTTTCCTTCGAATAACTCCATCACACTCCTGGCCTTGTGACACGGCGCATTATCTCGTTAAAATGCCACTGTCGTCGGGAAACATGATCATAATGAAGGGGTGCACTTGGCCGGCAACCAGTGTACGACATTCCCTGGCCATCATGGTGCTTTGCAAGATCTCCAGTGCGCCAATCGATTCCCACATGAATGTTCCTCAGAGCGCAATAGAAACGGCGCCAGCTTGTCTCTGTCCCACAGAAGAGGTGTCAAGAAGCCCGCCCGGCTAGCCGCGCGGTCTAACGTGCTGCTTCCCCAGCGGGAAGGCGTACCGGTCCCTGGAACGAATCCGCCCGGCGTGGGGGCCAGCCTGTGGATGGTTTTTAAGGCGGTTTTACATCTTCCTCGGCGAATGCGGGCTGGTTTACCTTATTCCACCTCAGTTACACTCTGTCGGCGATTGCTGCGCAAACACGGTCTCCATGTACGCGTATACCATAATTATTCTACCATTCGGGGCCGAACCGCACAATATCCATGGGTGTTGTGTGGGGCGGCGGTGAGGTGGGTAGACTGCTGTGGGATTGTGAACCAGTGAGGGCTACGGCGGGATGAAGCCTCTCCATCGTTTCTAGGTCCCTAGTTCAAACACAACACAACACACACACACACACACACACACACACACACACAGCTGTCAAAGACTTATTCCCCTGGAAGACGACGAGTTCGCTCCCTCTCATCGGCAAGGTGTAGAAGATATCGGGATTCGTCCGACAATGCAACACCCTGCCATTGCGGCAACGTCCAATACCTATGGTCACGTGTCTGTTTCAGTCTTAGTGTTAACATTGGCAAATGCATGGATAGTCGACTGCTGATACCCATTGTTAGGAGTGTTCGGTGCGCTGTGTGTTCCGACAGACTTGTACTCTATCTAGTATAAAAGTATGATTTTAGTTTCGCCACAGCTCGTCGCCTGTTCTGTTTGCCAGTCTGCCCAGTCTACGACGGCTGTCCAAACCCACCAAGTCTGGACGTGCTTTCACATTGGTTTCGCCACTTGTTGAAGACACTCAACACAGAACTCCTCGAACATCCGACATGTAGTGCGGTTTCCGTAATGCTCGAGCCGAGCGTCCAGGCTATAAAAATTTGTCCTCGGCCAACCTAAGATAGATCGCGCGTCTTCCCAATTCTATACAGGGACAGCACGCTCACTGCTACTACATGCACCGTGCGTGTGTCTGACTAGCAGTCATTCGTCGGCGGTAAGCTGCTATTGCCAACACTGTTTTACGTTGACAGTAGTTCTGTGGTCACGATGTTCTGTCTTATCAGTATATACCACTGAATGGAAGTGCAAAAATTATATCATTGTATGAAACACAGTTCAGGAGATACGACCCCATAAACAACGAAATGCGTGAAAAATTTCCGCATCATGCATGGCGTTTAAATTTATTACTTGTTTGCTACTAACTCTACTCGCAACAAATTTCGCATACAGTATCCACATATACCGCGAAATGTACTTACAAAATTATATCATTGTACGAAACACAGTCCATAAGATATGACCTCATGCCTGAAAAACTGCGGGATTGTGCATGACGTTTAAGTTTATTACCTCGTTGTTACTACCTTCACTCACAACACGTTTCGCAGACGGCATCCACATATACCGCTGCATATACCTACAAAATTATATCATTGTACGGCAGAGTTAAGGAGATACGACGTCATAAACGTCAAGCACAAGTCCAGACGAAAAGACAGATTTCTTTGCTAGTGACTCATAAAACAAATAAAATTGTTTTGTAGCAGAAAATACAAATAAATAATTATTCCCAAACGTAGCCAGTATAGCCACAATTTAAAAAAATGAAGGTTGTGATTAATTGAAATACAGGCGGTGCTATCTACTGTTCATTCCTCGTATTACAGTTTTTGTTTACATACATGCATTGATGCATTGGTAGTCGGAGAATGCACCATCTAATGATTATGTACTGCTTTATTTTAGTTACATTGCATCCAACCGTATTTCACAACACTGCGAATGAAATGGATACAGAAAGAGGACTACTAAATTTGAGAAGGAACTATGAGAAGGTATTACTTAGTAGAGTTAGTATGGGAAATGATGAATGCGAACACGTAGACACACAGGGTACGAATATTTTCAGAGGAGGACCGTTGATCGCTTGTAACTAGTCGACGATACATTCTGCGCAGCAGCTATTGCATTTTGAAAAGGAAGACTGCTGATCAACACGAGTGAGATGGCCAAAACAATGGCGAATCATTTTGCTCCAGTTACCACCACCGCTAGTCACGATCCAGTTTTTCCGACACTAGAGAACTGTTGCTGAGAGAGGGGCTGGGACTTAAGATCCATCAAGAATGAAAGATAGAACTGCCCCTTCTCCATGTGGAGACTTGTTTCTACAATGTCCGTGTCACGTGACATCTGATCACGCAAATATACGTTATGTTATGCTGCGGCACCCTTCTCTGTCAAGACGTTTCTGCAATAACTAAATGAAGTGAATTACTTGTCAATATATCGACTACAGGTTAAGCTTCTGAAGAACGTGCAACATTTATATATTAGATGAATCCATACACTTAAGTGATAAATGTGATAAGCAGACAATTTTTATATGCGTTCAGTCAGTGGCCCGCAGTAGACCTCAACAAGATAATAGTTTACTTTGTCATACCAGTAATCTCATAAAACGTCTCCACTATAATTCAGGTAAGTAACTCGACCTTATTTCTGCAAAAGGTCACCAACGGCAAGTATAAATTATTTCTGCTTATCATTTAGAGTGATTTTACACATCTGAGGGATAAGTGAGAAAAATGATCAAATGTAACAACTCTGCATTTTGAGAAAGTGGTTCATTTCAAATAAGTGAAAAACAAATAAGAAGAAAGCAACGAGTGCACAGAGTCGACGTCGCTGGCTAGCCGTCAATTGCTCAGTGAACGGCTTCACTCCAATATGCAGACGACGAGACGCGGACTATCTGAAGACAGAACCGCGTGGACGAGGGAAGAAGTACGTAGGATGTTTCTCTGGCACCATCCACGTGGGCTGCTCATGTGGCGAGCGTTTGGTTACCTGCCTTGGTGCGAGAATCGCCGCCAACAAACAATTATCAAGTGTATTGTACCTTTAATCTGGATGGTACTCTTCATCTCCCAGTGTATCTACGCTATGTCTGAAAATATATTTTGTTTCACAGATAGCACTTTCCTTACTAGGTTCATTAACTATCTAACAGCATACTCAATCCAGTTATCTTCCACAGCACTGTTTTGTGGAATAGTCTTCACAGGCTATGTGCACTTGTTGGAGGCTTGCTCCATTTTGGGCTCTTGTAGAAGTCAGAGCAGAAGCAGGTCAGGAAGCTTCAGTACTAAGCACGAGATCGCCTCTCTGGCACAAGTCACTTTAATACTTTGTAGTTCAGGTTTAGGATTATACATCGCTCGGCGGTCTGGTTTATCTTCATGTCAACCGTCCATCATCTTGAACGCAGTGAACACGTTCCCCGCTGTTGTCTGGCTCTACCAATTCGTGTCACTGCTCGGTGACGTAGAACAGAGCCTCAACACACTGAAGAAAAATGTGCTCGCTCAGTCAACTGTATCAACATCTCCCGTTTCTCTGCTGTGTTATGAAGGTAGGAATGTCACAAGAGATGTCCACATTTCATAATTTTACTTGTGTATAGCTATAATAACGCAAGAACCACATTTAAGAGCTTGCTTTCTTAGTTACTTGTGAAGCACATTATACTGTCCTTTAATTCCGCCTTTTATTAGAATATTTTTTGGAGTTTTCTGAGCTTTCACTTCCCTTATTATACTCAGATGTCAAAGCTTACACACTCTGCGTGGAGACAAACGGTTGATATGCACATATTTCACCCCTCCAAGCCAGTACATCTACTACTGATTGATAACAGTTCTGTGTCTTAGTGTACCGGCACCATATACAGGGTGGTCCATTGATAGTGACCGGGCCAAATATCTCACGAAATAAGCAACAAACGAAAAAACTACAAAGAACGAAACTCGTCTAGCTTGAAGGGGGAAACCAGATGGTGCAATGGTTTTTAATAACCCCCATCCCTATTTTTTATTACCTATCCGTGTAGTACGTAAAGAAATATGATTGTTTTAGTTGGACCACTTTTTTCGCTTTGTGGTAGATGGCGCTGTAATAGTCACAAACGTATAAGTAAGTGGTATCACGTAACATTTCGCCATTGTGGACGGTATTTGCTTCGTGATACATTACCTGTGTTAAAATGGACAGTTTACCAGTTGCGGAAAAGATCGATATCGTGTTGATGTATGGCTACTGTGATCAAAATGCCCAACGGGCGTGTGCTATGTATGCTGCTCGGTATCCTGGACGACATCATCCAAATGTCCGGACCGTTCGCCGGATAGTTACGTTATTTAAGGAAACACGAAACGTCAACCACGGCCTGCAACAAATGATGATGCCCAAATAGGTGTTTTAGGTGATGTCGCGGTTAATCCGCCCATCAGTAGCAGACAAACTTCGCGAGAATCGGGAATCTCAAAAACGTCGGTTTTCAGAATGCTACATCAACATCGATTGCACCCGTACCATATTTCTATGCACCAGGAATTGCATGGCGACGACTTTGAACGTCGTGTACAGTTCTGCCACTGGGCATAACAGAAATTACGGGACGATGACAGATTTTTGCACGCGTTCTATTTAGCGACGGAGCGTCATTCACCAACAGCGGTAACGTAAACCGGCATAATATGCACTATTGGGCAACGGAAAATCCACGATGGCTGCGACGAGTGGAACATCAGCGACCTTGGCGGGTTAATGTATGGTGCGGCATTATGGGAGGAAGGATAATTGGCCCCCATTTTATCGATGGCAATCTAAAGGGTGCAATGTATGCTGATTTCCTACGTAATGTTCTACCGATGTTACTACAAGATATTTCACTGCATGACAGAATGGCGATGTACTTCCAACATGATGGATGTCCGGCACATAGCTCGCGTGCGGATGAAGCGGTACTGAATAGCATATTTCATGTCAGGTGGATTGGTCGTCAAAGCACCATACCATGGCCCGCACGTTCACCGGATCTGACGTCCCCGGATTTCTTTCTGTGGGGAAAGATGAAGGATATTTGCTATCGTGATCCACCGACAACGCCTGACAACATGCATCAGCGCATTGTCAATGCATGTGCGAACATTACGGAAGGCGAACTACTCGCTGTTGAGAGGAATGTCGTTACACGTATTTCCAAATGCATTGAGGTTGACGGACATCATTTTGAGCATTTATTGCATTAATGTGGTATTTACAGGTAATCACGCTGTAACAGCAAGCGTTGTCAGAAATGATAAGTTCACAAAGGTACATGTATTACATTGGAACAACCGAAATAAAATGTTCAAACGCACCCACGTTCTGTATTTTAATTTAAAAAACTTACCTGTTACCAAATGATAGTCTAAAATGGGAGCCATATGTTTGTGACTATCCACTACAAAGCGAAAAAAGTGGTCCTACTAAAACATTCATATTTCTTTACGTGCTACACGAATATGTAATAAAGGATGGGGGTTCCTATTTAAAAACCCGCAGTTGATATCCCTTTGACCTATGGCAGCTCCATCTAGCGGGCCAACCATACCGCCATCTGGTTTCCCCCTTCAAGCTAGACAAGTTCGTTCTTTGTTAGTTTTTCGTTTGACGCTTTTTTCGTGAGGTATGTGGTCCGGTCACGATCAATGGAGCTCCCTGTATATTACTACTTATGATACTAACTGTAGGGCAAAACCTGTAAGTAAAAGATTGCACTTACGAACAAGTTATAGGTATATGACGTGATGTGCATCTGATCACTAAGGGGTTGCTTCTCGGCCAGCAATAATGTACCACTAATAGTCATTTTCATTCCTGTTCAAGTCGCAAACAGAGCGAGTGAGAAACGGCTGAGTATGTGCCATCGTACTAGTCCAATTTCTCTTAGGTTTGCGGTCTATGTATATTGGCGTTAGGAGAATAGCTCTACAGTCAGCTTCAAATGGTGGTTCTCTACATTTTCTCATTAGAGGTTCGTGGAAAGAAAGTCGTCTTCCATCCAGGGAGTTCATCATGGTGACACCTACAACGTGCGGACATGAGGAAAGTTTCCAATCGATTTCTCATACACAAACGGCAGTTGACCAGCGTTGCCTGGTGAAACGTTGTCGTGATGCCTCGTGTAAGGAGGAGAAATGCGTACCATGACGTTTCCGACTTTGATAAAGGTCGGATTGTAGCCTATCGCGATTGCGGTTTATCGTATCGCGACATTGCTGCTCGCGTTGGTCGAGATCCAATGACTGTTAGCAGAATATGGAATCGGTGGGTTCAGGAGGTTAATACGGAACGCCGTGCTGGATCCCAACGGCCTCGTATCACTAGCAGCCGAGATGACAGGCATCTTATCCGCATGGCTGTAACGGGTCGTGAAGCCACATCTCAATCCCTGTGACAACAGATGGGGACGTTTGCAAGACAACAACCATCTGCACGAACAGTTCGACGACGTTTGCAGCAGCATGGACTATCAGCTCGGAGACCATGGCTACGGTTACCTTTGACAAAGCATCGCAGACAGGAGCGCCTGCGATGTTGTACTCAAGGACAAGCCAGGGTGCACGAATGGCAAAACGTCATTTTATCGGATGAATCGAGGTTCTGTTTACAGCATCTTGATGGTCTCATCCGCGTTTGGCGACATCACGATGAACGCACATTGGAAGCGTGTTTTCGTCATTCCCATACTGACGTATTACCCGGCGTGATGGTATGGGGTGCCATTGGTTACACGTTTCGGTGACCTCATGTTCGCATTGGCGGCGCTTCGAACAGTGGACGTTACGTTTCAGATGTCTTACGACCCGTGGCTCTACCCTTCATTCGATCTCTGTGAAACCCTACATTTCAGCAGGATAATGCACGACCGTATGTTGCAGGTCCTGTATGGGCCTTTCTGGATACAGAAAATGGTGGACTGCTGCCCTGGCCAGCACATTCTCCAGATCTCTCACCAATTGAAAATGTCTGGTCAATGATGGCCGAGCAATTGGCTCGTCACAATACGCCAGTCACTACTCTTGATGAACTGTGTTATCTTGCTGAAGCTGCATGGGCAGCCGTACCTGTACACGCCATCCAATCTCTGTTTGACTCAATGCCCAGGCGTATAAAGGCCGTTATTACGGCCAGAGGTGGTTGTTCTGGGAACTGATTTCTCAGGATTTATGCAGCCAAATTGCGTGAAAATGTAATCACATGTCAGTTCTAGTATAATATATTTGTCCAATGAATAACCGTTTATCATCTACATTTCTTCTTGGTGTAGCAATTTTAATGTCCAATAGTGTATATAATGAGTTCCCCTTGAGGTCAATGTTCTCGTTGCAGACCTTTTTGTTCTTGTAAACGTTTCAGAGATATATTTTTACAGCAGTGCCGTTGGTACTGGTTCATTTTAAATCGTGGCACCGTGCCTACCGTGCTGTCTGTGGTACCGGTGTCAGAGCACGGTGCCGGTGCGTCCCTTATATCGCTAGTGTGGAGCCATTAACGGATTCCGAACCGAATCGAAGCAGCTTGTTTGGTGCCCTATTGTGGTGTGATCGAGAGGGGTGCGACATCAACACGTTACTTGATTAAATCGGCAAAGGGTTCACCTAAGCCCCTCTCTACCCCCGCCCCGTATTCGACAGCACTGCCACCCACTAACATTTTTTGAGCGCTTTAAAAATATATCTGCACTGAGAAAACTCATGAGGGAGTCCTGGCTACCTGCTACTGGACATGCTGGAAAGGAAAGATATCAACTGACTGTCCACTTAAAATCGTCTATGACTTGTCGCGGATTTCCTCAGTAGATTTTTTAAAGTATTCGACAAATGTGAGTGGACGACTGAGAGTGTTGCCTAACTGAAGGTCTTAGAGGGATTCTTTGCCGCTTTATTCACCCAGTTATCAATGTGGTACCTCTCTGCGATTATGCCATAAGATGGAGCGAAGAAGGAAAGACAAAAATGCGTAAGTACTCTCTCCCACCTTGCATCAAGTTCAAATTTCGTCACACGGTTTTTAGCGTTCCATAGTAGTTCCACCTTGTGCACAAGGGCAATAACTGCTGTCGTGCTGTTCCCCAAAGGGGTCAGGTCACGTTTTATGGAGATGCAGCTCGATTATGTTCCTAGAGAAGGGTTGAAACGTCTGTGGGTGTAATCATTGTGAAAGGTTGTCAAGAACGTTTTCCTGTTGCTCATGACACTACGAACTGTCGTTTTCGACCGCGAAATGTGTGAGAACCAACATCCCAGGGAGAGTGGTGGCTTCATAGACGTCGTCTATGCTGACCCCTGAGGCCTTTACGTTCCGATTTGGAGTGACGGTGATCTGGAATGTTTTCTTCGGCCACATATAAGAAAACCGATTGTTTTCAACGATAGGCATCGTGGCTCCAAACTATATAGTGGTTCTTAACTCCACCATGGTTCTAAACTCCATCGTTGTTGTTAACTCCACCATGGTTCTAAACTTCATCACGTTTCCAAACTCCATCGTGGTCCGAAACTCCATTGTGGTTCTAAACTCCATCGTGGTTCTTAACTCCACCTCGTTTCTGAACTCCATCGTGGTTCTAAACTTCATCGTGGTTTTAAACTCCATTGTGATCCTAAACGCAATCGTAGTTCTAAACTTCATCATAGTTCTAAACTCCATCGTAGTTCTAAACTCCATCGCGGTTCTAGACTCCAGCGCGGCTCTAATCTCCATCACGCAGGTGTCAAAAGAACGGATGAGATGTGGGTGACAGGGGTTGCGACGACCTTCCGATCGTGTGACATGTCTACTTTGGCATTAGTGAGAATTGTGGTGAAATTTCGTGCCAGTTTTACGCTATTAACCCACCTTAAATCTCACATGAGATTCTGAGCTCTGGCCCTTTTCTCACATGTGTCGACATCTTGCTGTCTGAAGCGTCGCCGAGCCCTTGGGTGACGTCACAAATTGCCACGCTTTTGCAGCATGGGACAGGATGGTTGTCCACACCTTTGAGCCAAATTTCAAACTTATATGTCTCAATGGGAAATAATTACAGTGTTTCAAGAAAGTGATCGTTTAATACTGTTGGACAGTGTAGATTCTCATCAATGAAATAGGGAACACTAATTCGGGTCTAGAAAAACACGCACTAAATGCCGAAAGACCAGGCGCGTTGTTTTTATCTACTTCTTTGAATCAGCGTGGATTTTGAACTGAGAATTATCACATATTGCGAAGCTTCACTAGCCCATGGTTTGTAAACTATGTTTCTTTCTTAAATAAAATTTTGCACAGATATGCCACATCACTTCGCATTTCTCGTAGATAACATTCGGAGAACTGTAAGTAATTTTGGAAGACATTGCCATGAAGCTGCAGATGCAGCGAAAAGTGAAGAGGATGAAATGCGAAGGAATGTAGAGTTTGCAGAACACTCATTTAGTTCACCCCTCTCGACATCCGATACGCCTCTTAGTGACATTTATATTGTGTATTATTTCTGATAAAGTGTTACTTTCACTTCTGTCAGCAGTTACTCTTCTTTTCCCCCTGGCGTATTTTACTCTCCATATTTCTAGTTTCTACAGATGTTTTGTATAAAGTTTGCCAACGGAGGTCGTGAGTGCTTGCCACGATCTGGATCCTTTTCATCGTATAAATATGCCGCTGCTCTAATAATTTGGCCACATTCGCGATAAACGATATTCATATTTTCAACTGTCGTATGTATTATCCGACATCCGCCATAAACGATATGCATGTTCTCGACTGTCGTATATATTGTGAATGTCTCAACAGACTTACGAGCAAGTCGCCTGTTTGCCACAACAGTAGAACACAGGCTGATGGACTTCAAGCACACAGTAATAACAGGAACACCGGATTACGTATTTGTTTACATTTCATATGTGTGTTTGCGAAATTACTTCTCCTGACGGAGGGACAGCAGTTTGTCGCGATGTTATCTTCATACTATTTGATTACACATGTTATTTCACTGAACTTCTCTTAGAAACGTCTTCAGATGCCACAGAAAAGGGTATATTTTTCAATTAGAAAGAAACAAAGTTGGTATCGTAATTCGGCGACTATAAACGATATAAGTTGATTGAGAACTTCAGGAAATTAGTCATATTGTCCACTTTAATTTTGCGAAACCCACACATCGAAATTCATTCTGGATACATTTGGTGTGACCTATTTTACTTGCCTCAGGAGCGTCTGAGGATGGGACTTGATTCCCCAAGATCTAACACGATAGTAAACCGAATTTGAAGGCGAGTTTTACAGTCAGAAACAAGTTTATTCCTACTCTTAATGTATGTGCGTAAGCTGATCAAACTGACTTAAGTAATGACATAATTCCTCAATGGGGATCACAGGTTTAGCTACAGATTTCGGTTTGGTTGTGTTTAGAACATATAGGTTGGCCGTAGTAATATTTCACTCGCTAAACAACACGTACGTTACTATGCTCTCCAGGATTATATCTAGTCAGTAATTTAGTAATTCATATCTAAAGTGAAAACTTGGTACACAAATTAAGTGGTAAAATTATTCTGTAATAATGAACATTTTGACAAAAATTTATACATCGGAAAAAGAAGCTGTACGTCACTTCACAGGAAATTAAGGATTTCAGAAGTTGACTGTAAACTGTAACTGAGACATTTTTCGGAAGAAAGGCTCACGGGACAAAACGGTTATTTGAGAAAGGGCACTTTAAATACGTAATTTTAATACACTACTGGCCATTAAAATTGCTACACCACGAAGATAACGTGCTGCAGACGCGAAATTTAACCGACAGGAAGATGATGATGTGATATGCAAATGATTAGCTTTTCAGAGCATTCACGCAAGGTTGGCACCGGTGGCGACACCTACAACGTGCTGACGTGAGGAAAGTTTCCAACCTATTTCTCATACACAAACAGCAGCTGACCGGCGTTGCCTGGTGGAACGTTGTTGTGATGCCTCGTGTAAGGAGGAGGAATGCGTACCATCAAGTTTCCGACTTTGATAAAGGTCGGATTGTAGCCTATCACGATTGCAGTTTATCGTATCGCGACATTGCTGGTCGCGTTGGTCGGGATCCAATGAGTGTTAGCAGAATATAGAATCGGTGGGTTCAGGAGGGTAATACGGAACGCCGTGCTGGACCCCAACGGCTTCGTATCACTAGCAGTCGAGATGACAGGCATCTTATACGCATGGCTGTAACGGATCGTGCAGCCACGTCACGATTCCTGAGTCAACAGATGGGGGCGTTTGCAAGACAACCACCATCTGCACGAACAGTTCGACGACGTTTGCAGTAGAATGGACTATCGGCTCGGAGACTGTGGCTGCGGTTACCCTTGGCGCTGCATCACAGACAGGAGCGCCTGGAATGGTGTACTCAACGACGAACCTGGATGCGCGAATGGCAAAACATCATTTTATCGGATGAATCCAGGTTCTGTTTACAACATCATGATGATCGCATCCGTGTTTGACGACATCACGGTGAACACACATTGGAAGCGTGTATTCTTCATCGCGATACTGGCGTATCACCTGGCGTGATGGTATGGGTTCCCATTGGTTACACGTCTCGGTCACCTCTAGTTCGCATTGACGGCACTTTGAACAGTGGACGTTACATTTCAAATGTGTTACGACCCGTGGCTCTACCCTTCATTCGATCTCTGCGAAACCCTACATTTCAGCAAGATAGTGCACGACCGGAAGTTACAGGTCCCGTACCGGCTTTCTTGATACAGAAAATGTTCGTCTGCTGCCCTGGCCAGCACATTCTCCAGATCTCTCACCAATTGAAAATGTCTGGTCAATGGTGGCCGAGCAACTGACTTGTTACAATACGTCAGTCACTACTCTTGATGAACTGTGGTATGGTGCTGAAGCTGCATGGGCAGCTGTACTTGTACACGCCATCCAAGCTGTATTTGACTCAATGCCCAGGCGTATCAAGGCCGTTATTACGGCCAGAGGTGGTCGTTCTGGGCACTGATTTCTCAGGCTCGATGCACCCAATTTGTGTGAAAATGCAATCACATGTCAGTTCTAGTTTAACATATTTGTCCAGTGAATACCCGTTTATCATCTGCATTTCTTCTTGGTATAGCAATTTCAATGGCCAGAAGTGTGTATTAGAATGTCAACCTGATTCTAACATACAAGTATATTTTAACAGGATGTCTACTACTATTAAGTCGATCTTTCCATAATACTAGATAATTAATATAAGTGAAAAATGATGTTTCTGATGAACATTTACAGATCATTTTTCCATAAATCAGTGTCAACAGGTTATACTATCATTAAACATTTCTTTCGTCAAATATTAATTTAATCCTGAGAACACATTAAAAACAGACACTAATATTATTCTTAATAATAACTACGGTCAGGGAACCTCGGAAGGATACAAAAAGAAAATAACAGGAAGTAAATTGATAACAAAATACAACCATCTAAATAAAACACCATAGTTTTCTCCTGTGGTCCTTGCTTACTGAAAGATCTTCAGTTTTTTCTCTTCTTCTTCTTCCAGACCAGCGTTGATGTCTATTCTTTAGATGTCTGGTTGCTCGTGAGTATATTCAAGCATATTGTATAACTTGGCTCTGAGCACTAGGACTTAACTTCTGAGGTCATGGGTCCCCTAGAACTACTTAAACCTAATTAACCTAAGGACATCAGACGCATCATGCCCGAGGCAGGATTCGAACCTGCGACCGCAGCAGTCGAGCGGCTCCAGAGTGTAGCGCCTAGAACCGCTCGGCCACTCCGGCCCTTCTATTGTATAACTGCCCACTGCTTTCATTAACCATGTACTTAAATAAATGCCTGACATCCTTTTCTTTTTGTGGTTTGACTGAATTAATCAGCACTGTCGACAGGTTCAGTTTTTTCAATACTCCGCTAAAATGATCCAATTTGTGTGAATTCCTAAGGCACTAAACTGCTGAGGTCGTCGGTCCCTAGACTTACACGCTACTTACACTGACTTATGCTAAGAACAACATACACACCCATGCCCGAGGGAGAACTCGAACCTACGGCGAGAGGGGTCGCGTAATCCGTGACATGGCGCCTCTAACCGCGCGGCCCCTCAGCGTGGCTAATACTCCATTACTGTATTTCTGTTTCCAGTGGTCAAATAAAGTATGTGGACCTTTGTATGTTAGTGAGCCTGGTAGAGAACCATCTGCTTTGTACTTTAGCACAAAATACTTCTGAATTTTAAACATAGCTCCCTTGGCGACAGGTGTTTTGAAGCTGACCCGGACATAAGCACTAGCTAGATTAAACTGAATGAGAAGTGCTGCACGTACACGCATCAAGAAAACGCTGTCCTGACATCTAGCATTGAGATAATAAAAGAAAACTTTGGTAGAATACTCTACATAAATTGCAGTTTAATTTTAACCGACATATGGATCCTACTTTAGGGAAATGCCTCAATTATAGAATTCATTTTCAGCGCTCAACTTCTACATCGAACATCATCGAGTAAAGTGACACAGTTCTTACGAAACTGGCATCATATTTGGGAATAACAAGGTTCCAATTTCTGTCTGGTTGCTCAAATGGAGCTGCATGACTCGCTTTGTGTGATTAATTTAATAAAATGTAGGTAATGACTGCCGACGTGTTTCCCTATTCGAGTTTATGCTGACACTATAAGGACGTTGTCATCGACACGATCTTAAATTATAGTGCTCCTATTTCTTCTTCATTACTGTCAAAAAAAAAAAAAAAAGAAAAGAAACAATTTTTTGTAAATGGGGTTTCTTTATTGGTGCTTCATAATATTTTTTCAGGTACTATCGTTCGATGCACGAACGTTTTTGATCCGTTAAGAAGAATCCAAACGACGGAGGACACCTGGAACGCACGCTGGCAGTACCTGTCGTTGCTGCGCGCTGCGCGGCTGCTGCAGGCTCACTTTGGACTCGCCCTCGTTTGTGACGTGGCTGCTGATCTAGTCAGCCTCCTCTACAGCGTCGACGTACTGCTCCGCAATGTTTCGGGAAGATTCCGTTCGGTGGCGTCGGTCGAGTTGCAAGTGGTAACGTCCACCATCCTCTTCATGACGTTCGCGTTGCTACGGCTCGTGCTCATCGTGGACTGCTGCTCGTCGGCGGCCTCCCGTGCAGACGAGATCCACTGTCTGCTGGCAGAACGACGAGCTGAGTCGGTGCCGCCATTGAGGTTCTCTGCAGCTGGGTTCTTCTCTCTAGACAGGTCGCTGCTCGTCTCAGTCTTCAGTATCATTGCTACATACGGCACTATCATATACCAGTTCCGTTCACTTTAATGCGCATTTCATTATAGCAGAAAGTTAAGTAAACTCTTAAAATAAAAACTAGTATTACTACCCAAAAATCTCCTTGGGATCGATGTTTATAAATGATGCACCAACATCTATACTCTGAAAGTAACTTTACGGTGTGTACCTGAGGGTGCTTCTACCACTTTCATTTCTTTCCTGGTCCACTCACATAAATGCGTGAAAAAGTGCACTGTTTGTTGCACTCCGTATGAACCAGATTTATCTGATTTTGCCGTTATGAGAATTCCGAGAGATGAGTGTGAGAGGGCAAGATATGTTACTCGACTCTTTTTGTAACATATCCTACCGGAACTTAACAGTACAAATCTCCCTGACGCATAATACCTCTCTTGCAGCAGCTGTCACTGTAATTTTACGTGCATGTCTGTAATCCATCGTGCTGATTATACACAAAGGCCGAAGTGTTGCACTTGCAGAGGGTTGAAAAAAATTTGAAAACAGAAAAAAACAACGCATTACCATGGCTAATATGGTGAATGAATAAGGTTGGAACTGGAAAAAGCTTCTAGTCGTCTCGGAATGAATAAATACTGGTCTTGTATGGTTTTCGACGCAGCCTTATACCATTCTTCGTGAAAAATTTTAACAAGTTCAGGTAAGGAGAACGGAGGTGGGTGGCGATTATACCCCCTTATTTCAAATAATGACCATAAATACTGACAGGAGGTGAGGTGGTGGCCAAGGAAGCTGCGACTATTAATCTTCGTGCTCTCAAAACCCGTCCTGGACGATACTAGCCGTATGAACAGGGTCCCTGTCTTTTTGGAACACAGCATCACAATTGGGGAACAAACATTGTACTGTGGGATGGACCTGATGAGTGAAAATTGACATATAATCTTTGATACTAATGCGACCTTGCAGAGTAACAATTCGGCCCATAGGACACCGCTACATGGCTGACCAAATCACCGAATCCTTTATGTTTAATTCTTAGACGTAAACTCAGCCAGAAACTGGAAACAATGTGAAACGAGACTCATCCGACCAACTGACATTCTTCCATTGCCCCGCAGTCCAGATTTTGTGGCTTCGGCACCACGTTTTCCTGTTCCGGGCATTTTCATTACTGTTGAATGGTTTTAGAATTCCAAGAAGACTTGCAGATCTCTAATGGAGCTCGCTTTTCGTTTTGCTGACAGTGTTCACGAATGCGACATTCAGTTCAGCAGTTATTTTTGCTGCTGTTGTGCCGGCCGGGGTGGCCATGCGGTTCTAGGCGCTACAGACTGGACCCGCGCGACCGCTACGGAAGCAGGTTCGAAACCTGCCTCGGGCATGGATGTGTGTGATGTCCTTAGGGTTGGTTAGGTTTAAGTAGTTCTAAGTTCTAGGGGACTGATGACCTCAGAAGTTGAGTCCCATAGTGCTCAGAGCCATTTTTTTGCTGCTGTTGTCTTCTTCTTTCGTCACAATCATTTTCAATGACCGTCTGTCACAATCATTCAACACAAACTTCTGTCCGTGTTGTTAATTAGAGGATGGTGATTTTCCTTTTTACTTGCACGCGGTATGAATCTTCTATACCGTGCTTCTTGAAACACGAAATACTTTGGGTCTCTTGTTTACGGAAGCACACACCGTATGAACATCTACAATTTGCACTTGTTCAAGTTCACTTTTCTCGGACGTAATACACAAACAACTAGACTGAACATAGTTCTTAACGCGATTGATACTTGCAACGTGTTGAGGACAATTGAGCAGGTGCCATCTATGGCCAAACAGGTCACCGCAACCTACAGGGTTGGCTAACATCTGTATTTATGTTCAAGCATGCAGTTCTCGGGGAGTTTCTATGATTTACTCCACTTATTTTGTTTGTCTCCTCAATTTTTCCAACTGGGAATGTCCCCAGTCGGTCGAATGATAAGGACTAACGTTTCTGATTTTCGTGCACCCCGTTGTAATTGGTCATTCCACTAAACGTCACTTTAGTCAGCCATTTCTAGGTGCTATACGATATTTGTTCTCTCTGATTTATCGTTCTTGCACCAATTGCGAGTCCTCTACAGGCCACCCCTAATGCCGGTTCAGCTTCTGGCGTTGTTACCTTCCTACGGGGAAAACCAAATTCCACGAGTTGCCTCGCGGAGTATCGGCATTCTCCACCATAACGTTTTTGGTATACTGACACAATCATTTAGTTTTGAGGTCCACGCCTGGGGACTAGGCAGCCATAAGAACAAGACGCCTTGTAACACGGCGTACGCCACGCTGGGTGGCTTAGGTCATCAGGCATGGGTGGCTTCTCCTGCTGCTGCGAGATGGTTTACTCTTTCGCAACGTTTAGCGTTCACCAGCATTGCAAACTCTCCAATCTTCAGTTCGAGCCGTTAGTGAGCGATCAGTACGCACATTATCTCCCAAACTGTCTCTCTCTAGCTAAAAACGTCACTGGCACCTAAACACAACACAGCGACTCAGTGCGTCATCACCGTAAATATACTGCATCATCTGAAAGTTTCCACTACTCGTTTTGCCTAATTTATGGCAGAACAATATGATTGTCCATTGTTCCAAGTGCGACATACTCGAGTCCCGACGTGCGGAATCAAATCACTATCACATCAACAACTGTAGTTCTGCTTACAGTGCCTCTTGCTGCGACGATAGACTAAATGACAAGAGCTGTAGTGCACCACACCGCTACTATAGATCCATTCTCAAAACTTAATAACTGTACTAGGTATTTAGTGAACAACAAAGGGACTGTAGCGCTCCCGTGGCATCCTCCCTAAGTTTGTGTCACGGCCGACGAAATCACGCTGTTAACAGAAGGGCGCATTGCTGTCTGCTAGGAACTGCTGAATCCCGACACAAAGCTAGTCTGGTATTTCGATACTTGTGCCTTGTTTTACGAGCGATCTAAACTATGCATTGCGCTGCAGCGGAGCACACGAGAGATCTGATCTGTTTACGATATTGCTCTTTGAAACCGCAATGCTCGTCGTTGGATATAACTGCGCAGCCTCCCCCTGGAATGCTTGCACAACGGTGCGAGATGACCGTGGCAACGTATACGCCCATTGCATCTGTCGTGCACCTATCATCTCATATGGCACTGTGGCTTCTACCTGTGAATGTAACTATAGAGTCCAAAGGAGGCTACACAGATCACTGCACGGATACCATCGGGTAGAGAGGCACCATACATTTTTCAAAACACACCACAATGATTCGAAACCTTTCTAATGTGCTAGTTATTCAAAAGTCAGGGAAAACACTTTATTTCATACCGTGAGAAGAATGCCGATTCAGAGTTGCGTGACGAGGCATTTTCTTAACATCGATAACGGAATCCCCTGCTGGAAAAAATGCTTCCGCAGTTTAATTAATATGATCACCCGAAAAATGTTCATAAGCTAGAGGTTGAAAATACCGCTTGAGTTGTAAAATTCTTTTATTATCACACGATCTACGAGATTTCGTAGGTAGCACACCGCACCTAGTACACGTCCACCGCGGCGCTCGGGTGTTACAGCACCAGGTTACGACACTTGAAGATGGGCTTATAAGAGCCCGAAGCAGGTCGTGTGATAATAAAATAACTTAACAACTAAAGCGGTATTTTCAACCTATGGTATAATGCTCACTTGAGGATGTTCCTCCTACAGGATTGTTTCTAATATTCATAAGAGTTAGCTGCTATCTTTCTTCAGCGAGGCCATATGAACCAGTATTATTGTTCCTATCATTGCTGTTCATTCAGCATTTTTTATAGTTGAAATATGGTCTAAATTATACGCTTCTGTATCTGTTATTTACACGTAAATACATCGCACAATGGGGAAGACTGCATATGGGTTACATTTTTAAATTGGTGAGTAGTACAGCCCCTTCTACAACTGAAAACTTTTTTAATTATACCATGTCATAAACAGCGTGCAGCAAACAAGCCGCTTCCTTGCACTCATGTGGTTTACTGCAGATTATATGTAATGCCGAAATACCATGGACAAATAGTTTACGCAGATTCCAACCAACGGAATTCGTTGTCCGTGTTCTAGAACCATTTTTGCTTAGTGTCGGTGGTCTCCTAATCGGAAGGGGGGGGGGGGGGGGGGGACAGCATTCAGTGATCTCCTGTCTACATGTATTTCGGCCACTATTCAGCTTTAGGAGACAAATTTCCCATATTAAGTCCACACAATCTGGTGACGCTGGGTATTCTAGCTTTGTTAGTGTTACTATGGATGCAGCGACTACGATCGTACTAAGCGGCCACCAACATTTTAACCTTTTCGTACTTCCATTGTACTCGATAGGACCGTGGCTTAACTATCTAGAATTGATGCATTTACAGCAAGACAACATATATTATTCTGTCCAGTCTTTGTAACTAAAGATTTTCTGCTGCCATCTCAGTCGACCTGCTGCTAACGTAATTATTTTAGATTGCAGCAACATAAACAACAATTGTAATTCGTGAACCAGGCAAGGTGGTACAGTAGTTAGCACACTGAACTAGCATTCGGGAGGATGATCCTTCACCACCCACACTGAGGATTTCGTTGATATCCTTTGATCACTTCTGGCAAATTCAGGGATGGTTGTTTTGAAATACTATGTTGCAGTTTCTTTCCCATTCTTCGGGTAATTTGAGCTTATGCTTCTTTCCTAATCGCCTCGGGTCGGTACACCATAATCTTCCTTCCTTCCTTCCTTCCGACTCGAGTGTCGTTCGTTTCTGTGTCAAAAATATGGTTCAAATGCCTTTGAGCACTATGGGACTTCTGAGGTCATCAGTCCCCTAGAACTTAGAACTACTTAAACCTAACTAACCTAAGGACATCACACACATCCATGCCCGAGGCAAGATTCGAGCCTGCGACCGTTGCGGTCACGCAGTTCCAGACTGTAGTGCCTAGAACCGCTCGGCCGCCTCGGCCGGCTTCTGTGTCAATGTTTCCTCTGGATGCACATGTGTTTTGGCAGCTTTATGAGAAATTAATGTAGCGTTAGTAAATAGGTAGCAACAATTACTGATTTGTTAATAAATTATGTTTCTTCAAATAATGAATTAATTTCATAAGTGAACTCCAGCATGTTCACTAACAAAATATATTGCAGATGGTAAACAATATAGCAAATAACACTTATGAAATTAAGTGCTTGATTAATTTACAAATGTTTTGTGTAAACAGCAATATTTACGCTCTAAATATATATTCATTTTTCACGAGAATTATGTCTTACAGTTCTACACTCAGTCTCTCGCCCTTCAAAAGAGTGTACTACACGTTCCAGTTTCCTATCGGATCACAGCTGTTCATTAATGCTATCTGCTTAAGCACAATAGAGTTTCCTCACGGAAGTAGATTGTACTTTTAGCATTTAAGAACCCACTGTTTCATCCCGAGGCTGAGAGCTTGTCCGAAACTCTATACGGTGTGGTACATTGATCGTGACCGGACCAAATATCTCACGAAATAACCATCAAACGAAAAAATTACGAAGAACGAAATTTGTCTATCTTGAAGGGGGAAACCAGATGGCGCTATGGTTGGCCCGCTACATGGCGCTGCCATAGGTCAAACGGATATCAACTGCGTTTTTTTTTAAATTGGAACCCCCATTTTTATTACATATTCGTGTAGTACGTAAAGAAATATGAATGTTTTAGTTGTACCGCTTTTATCGTTTTTTGATAGATGGCGCTGTGATAGATACAAACATATGGCTCACAATTTTAGACGAACAGTTGGTAACTGGTAGGTTTCTTAAAGTAAAATACAGAACGTAGGTACGTTTGAACGTTTTGTTTCGGTTGTTCCAATGTGATACATGTACCTTTGTGAACTTATCATTTCTGACAACGCTTGCTGTTACAGCGTGATTACCTGTAAATACCACATTAATGCAATAAATGCTCAAAATGATGTCCGTCAACCTCAATGCATTTGGAAATACGTGTAACGACATTCCTCTCAACAGCGAGTAGTTCGCCTTCCGTAATGTTCGCACATGCATTGACAATGCGCTGATGCATGTTGTCAGGCGTTGTCGGTGGATCACGATAGCAAATATCCTTCAACTTTCCCTGCAGAAAGAAATGCGGGGACGTCAGATCCGGTGAAGGTGCGGGCCATGGTATGGTGCTTTGACGACCAATCCAACTGTCATGAAATATGCTGTTCAGTACCGCTTCAATCGCACGTGAGCTATGTGCCGGACATCCATCATGTTGGAAGTACATCGCCATTCTGTCATGCAGTGAAGCATCTTGTAGTAACATTGGTAGAACATTACGTAGGAAATCGGCATACATTGCACCCTTTAGATTGCCATCGATAAAATGGGGGCCAATTATCCTTCCTCCCATAATGCCGCACCATACATTAACCCGCCAAGGTCGCTGATGTTCCACTCGTCGCAGCCATCGTGGATTTTCCGTTGCCCACTAGTGCATATTATGCCGGTTTACGTTACCGCTGTTGGTGAATGACGCTTCGTCGCTAAATATAACGCGTGCAAAAAAATTGTCATCGTCCCGTAATTTCTCTTGTGCGCAGTGGCAGAACTGAACACGACTTTCAAAGTCGTCGCCATGCAATTCCTGGTGCATAGAAATATGTTACGGGTGCAATCGATGTTGATGTAGCATTCTGAAAACCGACGTTTTTGAGATTCCAGATTCTCGCGAAGTTTGTCTGCTACTGATGGGCGGATTAGCCACGACATCACCTAAAATCTTTTGACGCGGACAGTTATCTTGCTGTAAGATGCCATTATATTGGGAGAGGACATCAAGTATGATGGATCGCATGTGTTCTACAATAATGTTCAATAATTCCACAGCTGTTATGATCCCTAATCTACGGAAGCTCACGGAATGACGCCTCCCCCCCCCCCCCCCTGTAATGCAATATTTCCACCACCGGTTTGTCTTCCCATCGAGACACGCGAAAAGTCGCCCAGTTTCTGAGGTGCTCGTTCCTAGGAGCTGAGCCACAGCAATTTGCGCATTGTCGAAGTCTTTTGTGGCCGGACTGAATCTGCGGCTCATGTCGTCGCTAGAATGGTTCCCCATTCGTCTCTGCTGCGCTAATATACTAAAACTCTTTAGCACGTCACGTGATAGCAACAGCACCTTAAGAACATTACCCACGTGTTTGTTTTCTTCTGTCCGAAGCAAAGTGTGCTGTAATATGATAACAAACAAGATTGTCTACAGTTGCGCTTGTTAATCCTTTTCTGAGGAAATTATTCAGTGTTATTACACATTACTTCATAATATCTTTTTGCGAACCGGCTCTTAGAAACGAAATTCAGAAAAAATTTACACCTGTAATATTATGCCGCCCCGCGAAGATAAATGCGGCCCGTACTACCCATTACAGAATGTTCTTATCACGACACGACAGCTCAGAAATATGGTTGCTTTTGAAATACGTTAACAAGTGAGAAGCTGGGAGGGGTAACGTGTCAGTCCACAAGAAATAATACGTCACCTAGAAAAGACTATATTTAGCAAGCAGTGCAAACTAATTCTTTTTTTGGACAGGTGAATTGTAGCAGACTGAAAAGGAAGGCAAGAAAATCAACAATAAAGATTCAGTATTCTAAATTCGAGAAAGTTTCTGTTTGAAACGTCCCCTTTGAACAATTATACATGACTGTGCTTAAACTGACACACAATATTTTGTTAGCGCAACACAATCTGACTTTCAAAATTCCCTACAAAAGAATGGGCCCTGACTAACAGTAAACTATACCTGAAAATTATAGATGCAGTTACTGTTATTAGTCCCTTCTTATTGTTCTCTCCATTCGAAGAGCTCCTTTTTCGAAGAATGTGGATCAGAAAATACTTATTTAATAAATCTGTTGACAGAAAGTGTTCACATTAGCAGATGCATTTAAGTTTATTTTATAAAACCAATGCTGCAACACAGCTGGAAACCAGATATTAAACAAAATGAGCAATCTCTTAACTACAAAGACAATAGATGTAAAATGTTTCTAATCATTTCATTAGGCATTTTAGTAAATATCATAAATTACGAGCTCCATGGTATGCTTTCAACAAGGAAATGTCAATAGTGAGGACAATGGCCTCCCCTTTCTTTTTTTCTACCTGCGCTTCTGATGAGGCACTCACTAATGACTTGTTCTCCCGGTGTCTGACACAGCTGCGTGCCCACGACGCATTACGTGCAGGTGGTCACTTAACTTTCTTATGGAAATATTTATGACAGCAGTTTCTGCTACTGTGACAGTCTCATATACAAAATTTCACGGGTCGAGAGTTTGCGTTGCAAATGTGTAGAAACAAACCCTATAAATATAACAGCATCCAAAAAATTTTCGCCAGCATTGTGATACATTCACGCATATACACACATAACTCTTAAAGTACGATTCTTGGTTTCCAACAACCTTTCTCACAAATCAGCGTCCCTAACCACTACTCATTATTCCTTACTTTATTCGTCGACACTTCTTCAATATTTCATCATGAGAAATACGTAGCATAATAAACATTCCTCAACAACATAATAGACATCGTCGTCGTAATAATAACATCATAACACCTCAGTCAAATCTCAAAAACATCGTAGCTTTCTGCAATAATTTCAAACCCTAAAAAAATTCTCTGCTCATGTCAAAAGTGTCATCTGCCTCAAACGTACTTTAAAATCATGCTCCCTTACCAAATATATCATTCAAAGCTCTCATAGTATCACAATGATTCCGAAAAAATATGAACAGTTTACAAAGTACAGACAAAATACAGTTTCATAAGTGTGAAGTTACCCAACTGTGTATTGCGTAAACATGTGTCACTGATGTAGTAAAAAAATGTTTATCTCTCAGTTAAATGATCAGGTAGCTGTGTAATTTATGTGTTAGAGAAATATGGTACCGATGTGTAAAGTTGTATAAGCAAATACCATATTAGCTAGGGTTCCTTGTGGTTGCCACACACATGGTACACAAAGTAAGCGTGTACCCCCCTGAGGATTAATGTAATTATACCCTCAGGTGTTACAGATTACAGCAATGGAATGAAATGTATCACAGAAAACTTTCTTTGTAATTCAAAAATCTTTAAAAATAAATGTTTTAAGTACAAAATTATTCACTCAAATACGTGTACTGTAGCGCTAAATGTGCGTCTTGTTGCAACATAATCTGTGTGGAAGAGTCGTAGTTATTGTCCTCCGAAAGCTAAGTTCTGCAGAAGTCAATGTACTTACCCCATGATAAACAAAAGTGAAATGCTTTATGTATAGATATCTTAGTTATTACGCTTATTGCCATGATGAAGAAAGTACTGTGCTGTAACGTATTGTTGTGCTACGGAAAAGGCAATCTCATTGTAGCTATACCACAAAAGTTACTACTAAAACATGTTTTACTTTGCAGAATAAAACAGAAAAACTGTGCAGAAATAAAACAGATATAGCGCAAAAGCAACATTGTAAATTGTCACTCATTAGTAGCGTCGTGATAAAATCGTGTATCTGTCACATAAACTAATCACTCTGTCGTCTGGTATCTCACAGAAAGTACTTTAAACCCAGAATGTATTTTCAAGTAAACCAAAATGTTGCATTAAAATCTCATTAGCACTACTGGTAAATGTTCTAAGTATGTGAGCCTTATAGTCGTTATGTAATCGTGCAACTAACAAGCAAGAATGTACACACACAATAACACTGTGTCGTCTGTTCACAATAACAATGCATTCGTAATTTCTGTTTCAATAAGTTCTCTTGGTTCTTGACTGGATATTTAACTTCAAACATTGTTGCATGTTAACAGATTCTAAGTCTGACAAGCATACTAGTAATCTAAAGTGAAAAGTTTTATGGCAATGACAAAGTTAAAAAGTAGATTATCTTTCAATAAACGGTTTTACATGTGAAATGTGGTGTAAACCTTTACTCTTCCTAGTACGCAGAGTTTCAACTTCAACGCAATTATCATGTGGTATACGTCGGTAAAGAATACTGGAATTTTTCTCAAGGTTAGCGTCTATGTTATTTTTCTCTGAGCCAGCCGGCGCACGCGGATGCCTGCAGTGCGAGTCATTGTCTGTTCCTTTGTTGGCGCGCGTCGTTATTGGGATTAGGAGACCTAACTTCTACAAATTCACCTTGCCGAGAGGGCCCAGCTCTGTTAGAATCCCGCCAGTTCTGATGAAATTCACGTCTGTCGTTTTGTCGGTACTTTACATAGTTTCTTGTTTGTCAGTCATGTGGTGGAGAATTTCTCCCTGAATCGTAACTCTGCGCCGAACTGTTGCGTCTGAAGTTATTCTGCCTCCCTTGATAATAATTGTTCTGGTTCCCATATTGTCTGTTTCTCTGATTGTCTCTGTGATAGTCATTACTACGGAGAGGTGATCTTTCCCTGTAATTATTGGTTCAAATGGTTGAAATGGCTCTGAGCACTATGGGACTCAACTGCTGAGGTCATTAGTCCCCTAGAACTTAGAACTAGTTAAACCTAACTAACCTAAGGACATCACAAACATCCATGCCCGAGGCAGGATTCGAACCTGCGACCGTAGCGGTCTTGCGGTTCCAGACTGCAGCGCCTTTAACCGCACGGCCACTTCGGCCGGCCCTGTAATTATTACTCTGCCAGTGGTTGTCATATGGGTGGTGTCTGTTTTGGTCACGATTTGCGTTGTAAAGAATAGGCTTGTCGTGTCCAGTTATTGCTTCTGTCGTCGCGGAATTGTGACGGATGTGACCTGTAGTGATTGTTTTCCTGTTTTCGCATCCCGCGACTGTCTGTGTCAATTTCTAATTCTTGTAACAGTCCCTGAAAAGCTTCAATGTCGTCTTTGCAACGTCCTGCTAAAATAATATGTCGCAAATGTTCCGGCAGTTTGATTAAGCAAATGCGGATGAGTTCTGAGGGGCTGTATGGGTTTGACAGGTACTGATTCTTGTGCAACATGTCTTCAAAATATTTCACAAGACTGGAAAATTCAGATTGTTCGAAATGTTTCATCATTATGATGCTATGTTTTACCCGGTCTTGTGTAGCTTGAGACCAATATGCTGAGAGGAAGGCATGATAAAAATCTCCTTCACTGTGACAATCGTGAATGACCGATCGCATTCTTTCAGCTGGTTCATTCTCTAAGTAGCCACACATAAATTCTAATCTGTGTTCCAACGACCAGTTGGGAGGAAAACAATGAGAGAATTGATGGAGCCATGCTTGTGGATGAATGTCGTTGCCAGAATTCTTAAATGTTTTGAATTTACGTGTAGTAATGAACAGCTTATAGTCAAAATCATCATGTCGGCGAGTCGCATATCGGTCATTGTTAGGTCGTGTCGGCCGTTCCATCTCAAAATTCGGTGCACATTGCCAATTTCTTTCATAACTTCCGAAATGCCCTGTGTTATTATTTTGCGGCTTTTCCGTGTTTCTAAGTCCCTCTTCCCGTGTTGGAGCGCGAGTGACCTCTGAAATACGTAATTCTTGTATTACCTGTGTCAGCTGATCTTGTACTTCCCGGATTTCTCTTTGGTGTTGTGTATTAATTTGATTCTGATTTTGTTTGAATTTTCTTATTTGTTCATACTCTTCTGTGTCAGTGAAGGCTACGGGTCTTGTGTCATTCAGATCATCATCTACCTTTGTAGATAAGTTAGTGACCTGATCCGAAAGTTCGGCTACTTTCTCCGATAGTGTACTTATTTCTTCAGTGTGTTTTTCTGAACCAAGTTTCAGAGTATCTACTGTGTCCTTAAAGTTTTCCTGAGTTTTTGCAAGTTGCGTAACCGAATCGGTAGATGCAACTGAGTCAAATTTAGCTTGCAAGGTCTCATGATTTTCATGAACAATAATTTGCAGTTCTTTTATGGCTGCTTCGTGATTCTGTAATGCATTTTCATGCCGCGAAAAAATAGGTTGAAAATGCTCACAAATATGAGTTTTTACGTCATTACAGACTTTTTGACATTTCGATTCAATGTTATGTAACTCAGTAGTTAAATCTTCACGCGTTTGTTCAAGAGTTTGTTCCAATGAGTCTAACTTTTGAAGCTGTTGTTGTGTTTGTCTCTGATTTTGTTCCATTGTGTCTAACTTTTTGAGATTTTGTTCCACTGTGTCTAACTGTTGCTGTGTTTGTCTCTGGTGTTGTTCCATTGTGTCTAACTTTTCAAGCTTTTGTCCCATTTGTTGCATTAATTGTAATAACAATGCACTGGTGTCTGAAACATGTTCCTCAGTGCTTTTCGGCAGTGAAGTTGCACCGGCAACATTCACATTTTGACAAGTGGAAAATGTGTCTTGACTCATTTGAGAAAACGGTGGGAACCCAAAACCTGAGTCTGCAGTATTTGCAATATTGTGTTCTGTCATTCCCGATTCCTGAGGCGAGCTGTTGCCGACCAATCGATCGATAACGCTTCCCTGTTCACTACCTGTTTCACTGTCTACACCATTGTTTGCCGCCCGCTCCATTTCCCTATGCGCAATTACCAAATTACTACTTTGAACATTAGTTAATGCATTACTCTGCGGCGCTAACACACTGCTTTCTTCTTCACTGTCATTTCTCAGTTTACTTTGGAGCCTAGTATTACGTTTTTCACACGCCATTATTGTCACAGTATTTCACACGATAACACAGAAAAGCGCAATTTGAAGAGCAAAATAAAATAACATAGCAATGGAAATAATGTCTACTTAATTGCCAGCGCAGCTGCGAAATACTTGGTGCAAATCTACATGCATGCCACAACTGTTTTACTGTACAACAATGAAAAACTACAACTACAAAGGAAATTCTCTCTATGATTACGCGCTATCAATAAACAATAGCTACACTAATTACACAAACTACAAGAAAAAAATCAGAAGATTTCAGTGAGGTATCCTCGGCTAAGGGTCGACATATGAAACTTCCCCTTTGAACAATTATACATGACTGTGCTTAAACTGACACACAATATTTTGTTCGCGCAACGCAATCTGACTTTCAAAATTCCCTACAAAAGAATGGGCCCTGACTAACATTAACCTATACCTTTCACAAATCACTTACCTCACAAAAATCTTCGCTACTCAAGCTACTGCAATACAGCGAGCGCCACTACTGCCAGCTAAATAAAAGATTCAAACTACTGAAGGCACTAACTACTGATAGGGATAGTTAGCAAATGAAAGATATTAATAAAGAACAAACAATGTATTTACCTTAATATCATCAAAAGTCATAATATATATAGCAGTTCATCACAAATTACAAAACTCCGCCATCTCTCTCCCCACATCCACCACTGCTGGCGGCTCACCTCCAACTGCGCAACGCTACGCGCTGTTCACAGCCAGCTGCCTAACACTACAATGGCGAGTATTACAACAATGCAAAGCAGCCACAGACTGCACACAGCACAGCCAGTGATTTTCATACAGAGGTGGCGTTACCAATAAAAAAACCTAAACAGCCTACTTACATGTTTAGCTCTGAAATCGTGACTGAGTAAAGCCTGCGTCTCAAAATAAACTGAATAAAGCATAGCACGATCTCAAATACCACGAGAACAGACAGAAAAAGATTTTAGTTAACACATGTTCCAAAAAATATAGATCAAGCATCTACAAACATTTACTTAACGTGTCATTGTCCAAGGTACAGAATACAAAATGGAAAGTCGTAATTAATTACAACCTGGAAGATTTATTCTGAAAACACGGAGAAACTCTTGTCCAGGTCCGTAGTCCAAGTTCATCTCCCGTAAACACAGCCACAGTAACAGCGTCGTGATTGAGAGGAGACCTGCTTCGTACACCAGGAGCCCAACCATACGACTCCCTGTCCGGACCGCGACGACGCGACTTGGGGAGATTGTACCTTATACAGGTCCATTGATAGTGACCGGGACAAATATCTCACGAAATAAGCATGAAACGAAGAAACTACAAAGAGCGAAACTCGTCTAGTTTGAAGGGGGAAACCAGATGGCGCTATGGTTGGCCCGCTAGATGGCGCTGCCATAGGTCAAACGGATATCAACTGCGTTTTTTAAATAGGAACCCCCATTCTTTATTACATATTCGTGTAGTACGTAAAGAAATATGAATGTTTTAGATGTACGACTTCTTTCGCTTTGTGATATATGGAGCTGTAATACTAACAAACGTATAAGTACGTGGTATCACGTAAAATTCCGCCAGTGCGGACGGTATTTGCTTCGTGATACATTACCCGTCTTAAAATAGACCGTTTACCAACTGTGGAAAAGGTCGATATCGTGTTGATGTATGGCTACTGTGATCAAAATGTCCAACGGACGTGTGCTATGTATGCCGCTCGGTATCCTGGACGACATCATCCAAGTGTCCGGACCGATCGCCGGATAGTTTAAGGAAACAGGAAGTGTTCAGCCACATGTGAAACTTCAGCCACGAGCTGCAACAAATGATAATGCCCAAGTAGGTGTTTTAGCTGCTGTCGCGGGTAATCCGCACATCAGTAGCAGACAAATTGGGCGACAATCGGGAATCTCAATAACGTCGGTGTTGAGAAGTCTACATCAACATCGATTGCACCCGTGCCATATTTCTATGCACCAGAAACTGCATGGCCACGACATTCAACGTTGTGTACACTTCTACCATCAGGCGCAAGAGAAATTACGGGATGATGAGAGATTTTTTCCACGCGTTCTGTTTAGTGACGAAGCGCCATTCACCAACAGCGGTCACGTAAACCGGCATAATATGCACTATTGGGCAATGGAAAATCCACGATGGCTGCGAGAAGTGGAACATCAGCGACCTTGGTGGGTTAATGTATGGTGCGGCATTATGGGAGGAAGGATAATTGGCCCCCATTTTATCAATGGTGTAAGGCATCGTGGTCTCCTGACCTTCATTGCTTACATATTCCGCCCTCACAATCATATTACGCACATCAAGACGTCTCATTCGAACCCAAACTCAGATAAAGTCAATGTTGTATGAATTCATGTAAATGATATGCAGATAACTAGTAAATCGCAAATGCGCTCCTAGATTGAAATATTCGAGGCTGGCGTACACACACACATTCCAGGCACGACGGGGCGCCGGTCCCTTCAGAGGACGAGTCAACACCAAACTCCGAGGTGACCGCCCGTGGAGCGGATAGTGTTTGCCAGAGTGAAAGGAAGAATGACCCAGTGTTCGGCTCAAAAGCAAATTCCGCTACACTGTGTGGGAGCGCCCAGCCTACGCATTCTTTACAAATATAGCATGCAGTTTCAGAGATTTTCACAGGGAGACAGCAAACGCCAAACGCTGATGCTACAGATTTCTGGGGTGGTCGCCTTAAACGAAACGTCATTCACCCGTTTTAGAAGAGTACTACTGATTGGCAAACGATATTTCAGACGCCTTGAGCTGAAGGAGTAATGGAAGAGACCAAAAGATATACCCCTTCACGTCTTGGGTGGAGAGGCCCCGTTCCGTTGTCGCTCTTGGTGCAAGAACACGTAACGAGAGTGTACGCTCTCGTACGTGTACTCAAAGAGCGAGGAACAATTCTCTCCTCAGCACTTCACTTGGAGAGGACCTCTGTCGAGAGCGAATCGGAGTGCGACTCTATATTGAGTCCTTGTGATTAAGCGTTGTTCACTGTGTTGGCCGCGACACTTATTGTGCGGTGTGAAAGAACGGAGTCATAGTTAAACGCCTGTGAGCGAATTTTTGAGTGGCATCGCAGTGGATTGGTGTACCATGCCAATAGTTAGACTAGTGGTGAAAGGAGTCCTTGATTTCATCAAGGTGCAGGGAGAGTTTGATTGGCGAAGGCCAATCCAGATAGAACGAGAGTTATCTTATTTGTCAGCATCGAGCGGCGCAGACAGCAGTCATCGCAGCTTACGGTATTGTGCACTACAGCTCTTGTGAGCCCCATATTTCATCCACAATAGTACACTTCACTGCATTTCACATGCGACAGCCTGTACCATACCTAGCAACATTCGAATGGATAATTATTAAAGTTGATTAGGCGCAGCTCTCAGCCATTCTGACAAGTCAACAACAATCTTAAAGTTTGTATAGAAATTTCATTAGCGAATCCTATCCTTGAGAGGTAACTTCACACTCCGAAAAGTACCCGGAAATAGCTTGTTCAGCTCATAACTAAAAGTGCCATTGCGATTTGTCAGAATTTTTGCAAAATAAATAATAATTCTTGTTAGTTTCATGTTTTTCTTACACTAACTAACACTACTCCAGTACCCAAGTATCCTACCAGTTACGTAAGAAATTTTGTGAATTTTTGCGTTATTTCCTTACAGCGGACGACTCAAGAAGATGTTTATTGCTGAAAATTTTCAGGCATTTCTCTTTAGAACGTCAGGAGCGTCTGTTTGACTTCTGTAGTAGTGTGAGGGTGGAAACTGCATCTTGCAGGAGCCACAGGGTAAAGGGTACGTCTCAGATTAATCCGTTGCGCAGAATGACAGAATAGCAACCACCACGCTCACAATGGCAATCTAAATGGTGCAATGTATGCTGATTTCGTACGTAATGTTCTGCCGATGTTACTACAAGGTGTTTCACTGCATGACAGAATGGCGATGTACTTCCAACATGATGGATGCCCGGCACATAGCTCGCGTGCGGTTGAAGCGGTATTGAATAGCACATTTCACCAGATCTGACGTCCCCTGATTTCTTTCTGTGGGGAAATCTGAAGGATATTTGCTATCGTGATCCACCGACAACGCCTGACAACATACGTCAGCGCATTGTCAAAGAATGTGCAAACATTACGGAAAGCGAACTACTCGCTGTTGAGAGGAATGTCCTTACACGTATTGCCGAATGAATTGAGGTTGACGGACATCATTTTGAGCATTTATAGCATTAATGTGGTATTTACAGGTAATCACACTGTAACAGCATACGTCCTCAGAAATGGTAAGTTCACAAAGGTACATGTATCACATTGGAACAACAGAAATAATGTACAAACGTACCTACGTTCTGTATTTTAATTTAAAAAAACCTACCTGTTACCAATTGTTCGCCTAAAATTGTGAGCCATATGTTTGTGACTATTACAGCGCCATCTATTCCAAAGCGAAAAAAGTGGTCCAACTAAAACATTCGTATTTCATTACTACACGAATGGAGGTTCCTGTTTAAAAAAAACGCAGTTGATATCCGTTTGACCTATGGCAGAACCCTCTAGTGGGCCAACCATAGCGCCATCTGGTTTCCCCCTCCAAGCTAGACAAGTTTCGTTCTTTGTAGTTTTTTCGTTTGACGCTTATTTCGTGAGGTATTTGGCCCGGTCACGATCAATGGACCACCCTGTATACTTACAATGTCAAATTTGTCAGTTTTAGGTACATTTATCTCTTGAACGGTTTTTGATAATGTTATAAAATTGTAATGGCTGGTGGAGGAAGTGTTTCTCCATTGACCTATTTTTGTAGCTAAGTCGCTTGCATAATTTATTTTTTAGAGAATTTTTTGCGAGTTGTAGAATTTTTCCACAAATTTAAGCTTTTTAATTCCTAATTTCAACACTGAACTGAACTTTTTTCAAAAATGCATTATTGATGTTCAGCCCAGTAAGTTGTGTGTCACTGTTATAAGATGGTAAGTTTCTGAAAAAAAATGTACCTAATCATTAAATAAATAAAATCTCAGGAATCCGGCTTTAAAGATGAATATAGTTTGATACTGACCTTAGAACATCCGTGCATCAGATCCTGAGTCATTTGCATTTTCTTCATCCTCCCAGGCTTTCTTAGCATTCCTTGAGTGCATTCTTGCCTTCCTAGCTATCACACGGACAGCATACAATTCGAAACATGCCATCACCATATTTTCCCAAGGTTGTATGCCTAACCTTTGAAGGAGCCTAACTCTCCCAGCATTACCATCATTAAATGAAAGAACTGCATCATAAACACCCAAAGTCAATGTATCTTTCAAACTTCCTGGCAGATTAAAACTGTGTGCCCGACCGAGACTCGAACTCGGGACCTTTGCCTTTCGCGGGCAAGAGCTCTACCATCTGAGCTACCGAAGCACGACTCAGGCCCGCTACTCACAGCTTTACTTCTGGCAGCGCACACTCCGCTACAGAGTGAAAATCTCATCCTGGAAACATCCCCAGGCTGTGGCTAAGCCATGTCTCCGCAGTATCCTTTCTTTCAGGAGTGCTAGTTCTGCAAGGTTCGCAGGAGAGCTTCTGTAAAGTTTGGAAGATAGGAGACGAGATACTGGCAGGAGTGAAGCTGCGAGTGGCGGGCGTGAGTCGTGCTTCGGTAGCTCAGGTGGTAGAGCACTTGCACGCAAAAGGCAAAGGTCCCGAGTTCGAGTCTCTGTAGGGCACACAGTTTTAATCTGCCAGGAAGTTTCATATCAGCGCACACTCCGCTGCAGAGTGAAAATCTCATTCTCAATATATCTTTACCTACAAATACTGTTTTAGGAATTCTAGACCATACGACACTGTTAAATGATTCATTTGAGTTGTGGAAGAACGAGGAATAAGTGAATGTAGGACACGAACGGGGCAGCCAACTGTGAGCAGGAAGTGTTTTCAGAAAACAGCAAATTAGGTTTTTGATGTTCAAGAAGTTGGCAGGAGGCAAAAGGGGAGAGTGGCAACATGTGCCGCCCTTAAAGTAAATGAATATTTAAAGCCTTTAATGGCTAAAATGTCCTGAGAAAACATATTTCTCTTGTAAAATACACTCCACGGAAAGCTTATGAGCAAAAAAAAAAAAAAAAAAAAAAAAAGGCTTCATCCTGACTGGCTCCGTCGACTCCAGCGGTATGAGTGCTGCATCTCTTGTGGTGCCCCCACTGTGAGTACTTTGAAGTGTGCCGTGCTGCTGCCACTGGAGCTTTAGTACGCGATGCTCCATGAGGCGGTGGCTGCGTCATACGCGCGGCGACCACGCTGTATGAACGCACGGCATAACAGTAAGCACAGTAGATCAAGATGTATGGTTCCCCAGAGACGACGTGATGTCCCTTCGTCAAAGACTTGTGGTAATTCTACTTTGCACCTTACGAGTGTGGAAATATTTTCTTATTCGAGACATTCTTGACATTAGCAACCCAAATTCTTGTGTAATATCCTACAATCCGTGAGTGAAACAGTGATTATGATTATCATCACACATATAGCGATACATATATTTTGATTCGTCGCTGCAAAACTGGGTATATCATACTATCGTACTAAAACATCTCTCTCTTTTTTTTTTTTTAAATCTGCAAGTTGAAAGTTTGTAACATTATGAGAAACGCCGTTTTCTTTGTAATATTTGACACGGTAAACACTTCTCCTGAGTAGATACACAGGATGATACAGCTGTCTCTACCAATGGGTTTTATACAAACTGCAGTACCTCCTAAATTTACCTCTGATATTTTCATACTCTCACGCTCGCAATGGCCAAACTATTAGTCCTATAGAAAAATGAATAGGACCTTTCTGTAGGATATTTAACATTCTTAAATTCTGTAATGAGATACCTTTTTTACTGAACGCTACGGTTTTCGAGATATTAAAGAAAAACGTGTTTGTGGACCACTTTTCTACATTTTTCTTGAATTATTCGAGAACTACGGCCTCTAGCGAAAACGTATCCCTGTACAGAATTTAGCTACATTAAATTTACTAGAAAAAGGCTCTGTTTATTTTTTCTGTAAGACTAACACATTGCCTGTAGCGAGCGAGAGTAGATAAAAACCTTGCCCGTGGTATTAGATGGCGTTGTGGATTGCATAAAAACACAAAACCCATTGGCAGGGACATCGTAATCACCATGTATAAAGAAGGTCCTCAGGATTAAAAAGTTTATATTACTGTGAAGTAGTCAGTGTGTGTGAGCAAGACTTCAGTATCGAGTGTTAAGTGAAGTAGGTCTACCTACTGGTATGGAGGCGTGATTTCGGAATGCTGTTGCCGCACTTGATATATATTAAAGAATGTAATTTGCTGCGTACGCTAGCTGTGTAGAAAGGTGAGTGGAGTGTTTAAAGAGCCTTTTCAGTTTAGGTTGCTAACTTTCTTAACTCCTGAATATTAGAAGTTTAGACTAAAAAATTAATTTTAAGAGCTTTGTTTTTGGTGTTGGCATTGTGCAAACAATGATCTGTAATACAGTCTTTTTCACACTCTTTTAATTTCGCTGTTAAATGTTCTACTGAACCAAAATAGATTTCAAATTTGAGCACATCCCACTTGCTACTTACAAATTTGAAAACATAGCAGATCGGATTAACATTGCAGCTCGCGAGAACAGATTAATACGTGCGCTGCTGTTTGCAAGTTATGTCTCAGTAATGACAAAAGCAGCGTGATTTATTTCAGCTTATTGCTGTGAAATGCAATTGCATCGCAACTGCCTGTTAATTCGTTGCCGCACACGGAAGCCAAGTGATTACAAGGGCCAGAACTAAACATTATCTTGTGCTCTTAGGAATCAGTGATTGTGTGTTCAGATTACTTATAGTGAAACAATTATTGTTTTTACATACATTCTGATGTGATTACGTTCACTGGTTGTGTAAACGTTCCGTATTTGAGATCCAACGATTGAGACTGAAGTTTATATTGCATCATTATATATATATATATATATATATATATATATATATATATATATATATATATATATTGGTCAGGTGCACTGTGTTCATAAGAAGTGCACGAAATCTACGAAGATACTTTAAATATAGGATTTTCACGTGTGTTGTAATTAATAGTTACGTAGAGCCACTAGTCAGCATAAAGTTAAATCACGTACACAGTCATGTTAAAGTCTGAAGATCTGACTGAGAAGCTAAAGTTGAAATCTCTTTTAAAAAATTAAAACATTGAAAAGTTACATGTATATAAAAGCCTATTTTGAAAAGTTACTCAGTGAAGTAAGCGAGGGAGACGGAAAAGGGACAGGACGACGCACATTTGGTGACAAGTTGCTCTTGATCGCATATGGGGAGGTATTTTTTACACTGGTCGCTTCTTCGGATTGAATGTGAGAACCGGACCGTTAAGTTCAAACTCAGGGAAGAGGACAATTGGCAGTCTCAGAACTAGTGTGAAATCGAACATATCACGAAACTGAAAGAGGAAAATTCTTCTCTTGTTGCTGTTGTTCCTGAGGGAAGAGCACGCTTATTGCGCAGACAATGTAGGTGGAGCCAACGGAGCAGATTCCCCGAAGTCAACTGCAGAAGAAAAGTGAGCGGTTTTCAGGATGGTGCAAGACGACATGTGTAAACGAGTTGTGTCAGGCAGAACACGAGTCGTTGTGGCCGCCATGCTGAGTGATAAGCTTCTTTTTCCTAAGCCAGGTAGGTGTGACCCCGAGATCAGTTTCGCCAAAACAACCATTGTTGCAGTACGAAGGTAAGCCATCCTTGCGTACCAAAACCCTGGCGCAGATGCTCCTCGTTTTTCCACGCTTATATGACTTCTCTGCATTATCATCATTATAGCTTGTGCATTGAAATTCATTAAAATATACGCATTCTTACCACGATTCCTTTATTTAAAATTTTTTGGCATACCCAACCATGAAATAATTTTGTAGCTCTCGATTCGATCCGCTGTTAGAATGTGATGCTGTCCAGCCCTGAAATAAAGACCGAACGGATATTCTTGATACTGGGCACTTCTAATCTGATTAATGTGCGCATTTATCCTTTCAGAGGAATCGTAGACTTACAGTAATCTGGCGAACGTATCTTATACAATTAGTAGTTGAGGACCCAACATTGCTCCAGTGTGTGTTTGTTCCAATATTCTATTAGCCTCTCCCACTCTGTCTGCCTCCACCTTACTCCATCTCCTCCCCCCTCATACTCCAACCATCTCCACCACACTCCTCTCTATCCATCTTCTTCAATCCATCTCTCTATCCATATGGTGCTCTCCAGTCTGTCCATCTGCCTCTTTCTCATCTTCCCACTTCCTCCTCGACCCCTCTAACTTCCTCTCCCCCTCCTCCTCCACCATCTACTCTTCCTCCTCCTCTTTTCTTCCTCTCTCTGTCAATTTTCTTTCCCCCTCTCTCAGCCCATCTACTCCTACCCTCATTATCTGCCTATCTCCTCCTCCTGCCTGTCCCTATCCATCTCCTCCTCTTTCCCTTTGCGGTCCTTGCCCCTCTGGTCATCTGCCCCTTCTAAATCCATCTCCTCCTCCCCTCTATCACCTCCTACCCCCCTCTCACCGTCCATCTCATCCACTTCTCTCTGCCTGTCTCCTCTTATTTCCTTCCTCTGTCCGTTTCCACTTTCCCCTCTCTCTCCATCTCTTCCATCACCTTTCTGTGTCCATCACCTCCTTCCGCCTTCTGTCTGTCCTTCTCATCCTCTCCCCTTCTCTCTCCACCTTATCACTCTCACCTCAGTAGAAGGTTTTCTTTGAGTAATCAGTCTTCCGACTGGTTTGAAATGCTTCGCCACGAATTTCTCTCGTGAGCCAGGGTAGCGTTTGCAATCTATGTCCTCAATTATATGCTGGATGTATTCCAATCTCTATCTTTCTCTACAGTTGCATCTATTACCATGGAAGTCTTAACAAATGTCCTGCTGTCCTATCCCTTCCTTTCCTCGCCGATTCTCCAGATTCTCCAGAACAGCTCCTCATGCCTTATCAGTCCACCTAATTTACAGCTTTATTTTGTAGCGCCAGGTCTCAAATGCTTCGATTCTCTTTTTTCTCGTTTTTCCACAGTCCATGATTCACCACCATACAATACTGAGCTCCAAAAGTATATTCTCAGAAATTTCTTCTGCTTTTTATCTCCTCCTTGCTCCATCCGCCATGAGTCTTTTGCTGCCTAGGTAGCAGAATTCCTTAACTTCGTCTATTTCTTGATCATCAATCCTGATGTTAAGTTTCTCGCTGTTCTCATTTCTGATATTTCTCATTACTTTTCTCTTTCTTCGATTTACTCTCAGTCCTTATCCTGTACTGATTAGACTGTTTATTCCATTCAGAAGATCCTGTAATACTACTTTATTTTCACTAAAGATAGTAATGTCATTAGCGATTCTTATAATTGATATCATACCACCCTGAAATTTAATTCCAGTCTTGAATCTTTCTTTTATATCTATTGTTGCTTCCTCGATGTATAGATTGAACGTTAATGGCGAAAGACTACATTTCTGTCTTACACCATTTTCAATCCGAGCACTTCGGCCTTAGTCTTCCAATTAAATTTCTCCCTCTTAGTTGTTGTACATAATACTGTACATTACGCGTCTCTCCCTATAGCTTACCGCTATTTTTCTCAGAATTTCGAACATATTGCACCACTAGAAGGCTCTTTTCAGGTGACAAAGCCTACAAACATGCCTTGAGTGCTCTTCCATCTTGCTTCCATTATCAATGGCAACGTCAGAACTGTGTCTGTGGTGCCTTTACCTTTCCTAAAACTGAAATGATCGCCATCTAACATATCCCCAGTTTCCTTTTCCATTCTTCCGTATATTATTCTTGTCGGCAACTTGGATGGATGAGCTGTTAAGCTAATTTAAGTAATATGTTTGTTGAATTTGGCTGAAATCTAACTAAAAGTTTAGTAGGAGGCGTTTGCCCATGGCTTTCATCACGTAGGCGTATGTCGCATGTATTACGCATATTATTAACACCTACTTGTCCACGTATTTCATCCGTATCTCTATGGAATTTCGCTCTGCAGTTTCATTTTAAGCTCAATATCTATGACGTAATGTCCACTGGCCTATGTATAGAACAACGATATAATTTTGCAGGTACATCCAGTGGTATATGTTGATACTGTCTGCGAAATGCGTTGCGGATACAGTTTGTGACAAAGAAGTAATAAATTTAAACGACATGCATGATGCGGCAGTTTTTCACGCATCTCAATGTTTATACGTCCTGTCTTCTAAAGTATTCGTGCACAATAATATAATTTTGGTCGTACGTTCAGTGTTATCTGTGAGTATTCTCTGAAAAGTGTCACGAATACAATTACGTAGTGAAGAAGTAATAAGTTAAAACGCTAGGCCTGATGCGCCAGTTTTATGCATCAACAGCGAAAATGTAGTAAGCGATAAATTTATTTCTTTGTTCATTTTGTGGGCTGTCAGCGAGAAAAAGTTTCGTAAATGTTTGAAATTATGTATAAAATTTGTTGCACGTCAAAGTGCTCTCATTTTCAAACACTGAAAGAATAAAGCCTGGGTATTCACGCGTCGTGGACTACGTTTCTTTCACCCGCAACCCGCCCCAAGTGGTCCTTACCCCACAGCGATTCAGTACAGACTGTAAGTAATATGTGTATCTAGTTTGGTTGACTGGTCCACTGATTTAGGAGGAGACGTGGAACGTACACAAACACACACACACACACACACACACACACACACACACACGAGTACATAAATACAACCATTTCTATAATATGTTTGGATTTCAGCTATCACAATAGGTGCTGTCGGTGCCATGAGCAATTAACTGCTCCCGGATTGACAGAGTGGTCTATCCACACACGTTGAAAGGTAATTAACTCACGACGATACCGCATTCATTACGCACCAGTCTGTAACACACCGCTCAGGTATCGTGTCTACATTCACACCATACGCCGCATGTAGCCGCAAGATCTGTGTATCATACATCACACATTTTCAAAGGGGTTAACCATTCCCGTTACTTAAGGTAACTCAGCACAGTTCTTTTACCATTTCATAGGGTAAGAACGGACATTATCCTAGATATAAAAATATTGTTCGAAGCATGATTGCCATTCCTGAGCCAACATTACAGCGCCGGGATAACATAATCTACTTATTCCACTATTCAGTCATATATCAAGTAAGGAATTGAGGTAAGTCAAAATATTGTACACTCAGAATATTATAAATGTGTTGTTACCATAACTTTCTACATACAACATAGTTACCGTCAATAAAGAAAATAATAATATTATAAATAATAAATGTTCCCGTATTATTTCAGTAAGTTATTCGTAAATGTTCTCGATCAGATGTGGGATGATGAAACGAAAATTTGGTAAGCGCGTAGCATTCGATACGCCACGAGTGCCATCTGCGTCGTGCCAGATGGCGAGCGCCTCATGAACATCTGTGTGCGTTGGCTGCGTACGGCGTCAGTTTACAACTGTAAGATCTACTACATCTACATCTTCATTTATACTCCGCAAGCCACCCAACTGTGTGTGGCGGAGGGCGCTTTACGTGCCACTGTCATTACAATTTTACATTCGTGATCTCTTCGGGAGGTATACGTAGGGGGAAGCAACATATTCGATACCTCATCTAGAAACGCACCCTCTAGAAACCTGGACAGCAAGCTACACCGCGATGCAGAGCGCCTCTCTTGCAGAGTCTGCCACCTGAGTTTGCTAAACATCTCCGTAATGCTATCACGTTTACCAAATAACTCTGTGACGAAACACGCCACTCTTCTTTGGATCTTCTCTATCTCCTCTGTCAACCCAAGCTGGTACGGATCCCACACTGATGAGCAATACTCAAGTATAGGTCGAACGAGTGTTTGTAAGCCACCTCGTTTGTTGATGGACTACATTTTCTAAGGACTCTCCCAATGAATCTCAACCTGGCACCCGCCTCACCAACAATTAATTTTATATGATCATTCCACTTCCATACGCATACTCCCAGATATTTTACAGAAGTAACTGCTACCAGTGTTTGTTCTGCTATCATATAATCATACAATAAAAGATCCTTCTTTCTATGTATTTGCAATAGATTACATTTGTCTATGTTAAGGGTCAGTTGCCACTCCCTGCACCGAGTGCCTATCCGCTGATCTTCCTGCATATCGCTGTAATTTTCTAATGCTGCAACTTCTCTGTACTACAGCATCATCCGCGAAAAGCCGCATGGAATTTCCGACACTACCTACTTGGTCATTTATATATATTGTGAAAAGCAATGGTCCCATAACACTCCCCTGTGGCACGCCAGAGGTTACTTTAACGTATGTAGACGTCTCTCCACTGAGAACAACATGCTGAGTTCTGTTTGCTAAAAACTCTTCAATCCAGCCACACACCTGGTCTGATATTCCGTAGGCTCTTACTTTGTTTATCAGGCAACAGTGCGGAACTGTGTCGAACGCCTTCCGGAAGTCAAGGAAAATGGCATCTACCTGGGAGTCTGTATCTAATATTTCTGGGCCTCATGAACAAATAAAGCGATTTGGGTCTCACATGATCGCTGTTTCCCGAATCCATGTTGATTCCTACGGAGTAGATTCTAGGTTTACAGAAATGACATGATACGCGAGCAAAAAACATGTTCTAAAATTCTACAACAGATCGATGTCAGAGATATAGGCCTATAGTTTTGCGCATCTGCTCGACGACCGTTCTTGATAACTGGAAGTACCTGTGCTCTTTTCCAATCATTTGGAAGCTTCCGTTCCTCTAGAGACTTGCGGTACACGGCTGTTAGAAGGGGGGCAAGTTCTTTCGCGTACTCTGTGTAGAATCGAATTGGTATCCCGTCAGGTCCAGTGGAATTTCGTCTGTTGAGTGATTTCAGTTGCTTTTCTATTCCTTGGACATTTCGATGTCAGCCATTTTTTCGTTCGTGCGAGGATTCAGCTAAGGAAGTGCAGTGCGGTCTTCCTCTGAGAAACAGCTTTACGCGTGTCATCCTCTGTTTCAATGCCATTATCATCCCAGAGTGTCTGGATATGCTGTTTCGATCCACTTACTGATTTAACGTAAGACCAGAACTTCCTAGGATTTTCTGTGAAGTCGGTACATATAATTTTACTTTCGAATTCACTGAACGCTTCACGCATAGCCCTCCTTACGCTAACTTTGAGATCGTTTAGCTTCTGTTTGTCTGAGAGGTTTTGGCTGCGTTTAAATTTGCAGTGAAGCTCTCTTTGCTTTCGCAGTAGTCTCCTAACTTTGTTGTTGAACTACGGTAGATTTTTCCCGTCCCTCACAGTTTTACTCGGCACGTACCCGTCTAAAACGCATTTTACGATTGTCTTCAACTTTTACCATAAACACTCAACATTGTCAGTGTTGGAACAGAAATTTTTGTTTTGGTCTGTTAGGTAGTCTGAAATCTGCCTCCTATTACTCTTGCTAAACAGATACACCTTCCTACCTTTTTTTATATTCCTATTTACTTCCATATTCAGAGATGCCGAAACGGCCTTATGATCACTAATTTCCTGTTCTGCGCTTACAGAGCCGAAAAGTTCGTGTCTGTTTGTTACCAGTAGGTCCAAGATGTTATCTCCACGAGTCGGTTCTCTGTTTAATTGCTCGAGGTAATTTTCGGATAGTGCACTCAGTACAATGTCACTCGATGCTCTGTCCATACCACCCGTCCCAGTCTATATCTGGAAAATTGAAATCTTCACCTAATGCTATAACATGCTGAGGAAATTTATGTGAAATGTATTCCAGATTTTCTCTCAGTTGCTCTGCCACTAATGCTGCTGAGTCGGGAGGTCGGTAAAAGGAGCCAATTATTAACCTAGCTCGGCTCTTGAGTATAACCTCCACCCATAATAATTCACAGGAACTATCCACTTCTATTTCATTACAGGATAAACTACTACTAATAGCGACAAACACGCCACCACCGATTGCATGCAATCTATCCTTTCTAAACACCGTCTGTGCCTTTGTAAAACTTTCGTCAGAGTTTATCTCTGGCTTCAGCCAGCTTTCCGTACTTATAACGATTTCAGCTTCGGTGGTTTCTATCAGCGCATGAAGTTCCGGTACTTTACCAACGCAGCTTCGACAGTTTACAATTACAATACCGATTGCTTCTTGTTCCCCGCATGTCCTGACTTTTCCCCACACCCTTTAAGGCTGTTGCCCTTTCTGTGCTTGTCTGAGGCCATCTAATCTAAAAAATGGCCCAGTCCACGCCACACAACCTCTGCTACCCGTGTAGCCGCCTGCTATGTGTAGTAGACTCCTGACCTATCCAGCGGAACTAGAAACCCCACCACCCTATGGCGAAAGTCGAGGAATCTGCTGCTCACACGGTCGCAGAACCGTCTCAGCCTCTGATTCAGACCCTCCACTTGGCTCTGTACCAAAGGTCCGCAGTCAGTCCTGTCAACGATGCTGCAGATAGTGAGCTCTACTTTCATCCCACTAGTGAGACTGGCAGTCTTCACCAAATGAGATAGCCGCCTGAGGCCAGAGAGGATTTCCTCTGATGCATAGCGACACACATCATTGGTACCGACATGAGCGATCACCCGCAGATGGGTGCACCCTGTACCCTTCATGGCATCCGGAAGGACCCTTTCCACATCTGGAATGACTCCCCCCTGTATGCACACGGAGTGCACATTGGTTTTCTTCTCCTCCCTTGCATCCGTATCCCTAAGAGGCCCCACTACGCACCTGACGTTGGAGCTCCCAACTACCAGTAAGCCCACCATCTGCGACCGCCTGGCTCTTGCAGACTGAGGTATAACCTTTGGAACAGGACAAGCAGTCATGTCTGGCCAAAGATCAGTATCAGCTAGAGACAGAGCCTGAAACCGGTTTGTGCAGACAAACTGGAAAGGCCTTCCATTCAGCCCTCCGGAATGTCTTTCGCCCCCTGTCACACCTCGAGACGACCTCCTACTCTATCACCAGTGAGGGGTCAGCCTCAATGTGGGCAGTATCCCAGGCAGCCACAGCCGTGGTCCAATCGGGGGATGCGTGAGACGAGCTGGCCATCCCTGACAAACCCTCGTCCTGACCCCTAGCGATGCCCATTGGCAACAGCCTCAAGCTGTGTGACCGAAGCCAACACTGCCTGGAGCTGGGAGCGATGGGATACCAACTCAGCCTGCATCAGAACACAGCAGTCGCAGTCCCTATGCATGCTAAATACTGTTGTGCAAAGAATGTCTGAACTAATCTACAGAGTGCACAAACAATTCGACACAAAATTTAAATGGTTATTAAAATACAAGACTGCCTAGTAAACACAGTAATGCTGCTACTTGCTCACTGCTGACACACTGCTCGTTGGTAGAAGGCTAATCATCAGGGGATGATTTAGCAACTACCGTGTAGCGCCGCAGTGGAACGTTGTGTTTATCACAGAGAATTGGGATCTTTACTTAAACATGCAGATATGCGAAAGATATACATCTCTGTTTAAAAGAAAAACACCTCAGTCTCTATACACACTGCCAGAAAAAAAGTGAATCATCCAGAAGACATGTTCAGATGTAAACGGAACTTCCTACTTGTTCCCACAATCGACAAATATGTAAATGATTAGAGTGGCAGTTTTCTGCAAGGGGTAGAACAGCTACCAGACGGCATTAGTGTTGTTCGTGTTTACTGATGTTAACAGGCTTGGTAAGATACATAAGGGGCGTGAACAGTTTCAGATTTTGACTGACAATGTATAGGACAAGATGGTGCCCGTACACGTGTGAGCGTTGTCAGCACTTGACAGTGTATGAAAAGGGCCCCCATGTGTTCTTCCATTTCGCCGGATGATCAAACCGTGCAGATCTGTGGGGCATTCGCGTATGATGTCGGACTGTTTGGGAACAGGAGGAGAGGAATACTCGTCGTCAAGGTTCCGGTCAACCACGTGTGATCACAGTAAGAGAAGATCGTCGTACTGTGAACCAACCAAATCGTAACACCGTCACATCTGCGCCTGTCAAGGTAGATCAAGTACTGTCGGCAACGGTACGTCATCCCGAAGATGCCGGACCAGGGAGTTACTGTCCTATGCGTAGGACGCCGTTAACACCAACGCCTGCGTTGCGAGTGATGCTGCGACCAGAAAGCACAAATCGCGGTTCACAGTACGCCATTGTCAGTTAGCGTGTCGGCGACCTGGGAAGATGCCCATTTTCCCATGTTTTGGAGAGGCTCTGTGGTCCTACTTCTGGTGCCATGGTGTGGGAGCCTTCGGGTATGACTTCAAGTTACAGCTGGTAATGATTGAGGGAACTCTTTCAGCGCAAAATTACGTCACCCATATTCTGCTTTGTCGTGTGTTAACTCTCTCACGACTGCTTCCTGGAGCAGTTTTTCAACAGGACTATGCACCTCTACGCAAGGCACTGTCTACATGATGATGTAAAACTACTACCGCGGCCAGCAGGTTCCCCTGGTTTCACCCCGATAGAACACGTGTTGGATCAGCTCGGACATGAACTCTGTCCCACTGACTGTATCCAGTATTTCAAGCACCAGATACTACAGTTGAGGGCCAGCTTACCTCAGGAAAAGAAACAAAGGCTGTACGACAGCTTTCCCAACCAAATCGTAGAATACATCCTGGCCAAAAGACGTACAATGCCATACTAGTATGTGGGTTCACGCTACAATTTTTTTTTTTAACTTTTGAAAACATTGTTGGAAATTTACAGCTAACAGATATGATTAATATACTAATTATCTTGATAACAAAGATTTATTAAAAACTAAAAATCACACGAAGCTGGTAACCGGATTCAATTTGATCAAAAATCATCTTCAGACCACACCACTGAAACGTTAAACATTAATATTCTTTAGGTAAGTGGCTCAGAATTTACAAGACGGGTTGCTGACTTATTTACTTAGATTTGAAGATGATCCACAGTGACATGCAGTGCAATTAAAAATGTGCAACTGAGACGAAACAATGAACGAGAATTATCTTCAATATCTATACAGTCGCTGAAACTTTCAAGAAGATTACGTCGACTACAGTTATTCTAAGGAAGACACTAACGTTATTGATGGTTTAGTATGTTGAATCCTATTTTGTTTCTTCTTCACAACGGTGTTGTTGCGTGGATTGCCTCTCAGCGATGTGATGGTGCTGGTAGTTTCAGGATTTTAACTGCTCTGCCTTCCAGTGTAGTTATTAGGGATGAAGATAATTTCTGAGACAGAAACAAAACACCGAAATTTTAACCACTTGATGAAATCAGATAAAGTATATAGAAGTAAAGAGATTTGAAACGCTGTAGAAGTTCAAAATCAGCTATATGCCCAAATCTATTTGCTTCTTACCAGAGGCCAAAAGTGTACCATGAGAACAAACTTTAGTTAAGCAAATTGTCCACAACAGATCTCGAATTATTGAAAGGTGTGTAGAATTAAATAGAATTATGTTACAAGATGTTGGACTGATGTTTTCCTAATCCTCCTAAATAGTCTGTGGCTGGAACCTACTTGGCTAGATTAAGGATTTGTGATCTCATGATGGCTGGTGTGAAGTTTCTGCCACCAAGAAGTAGTACATGACATAACTCTTTTAGCGACAGTAAGATATAGCCAATGAAAATGCCTATATTCTGTTCCTGATTCTGATAGGCTGGAAGGCTGGGATTTTAAATGCATTTATGGAGCAGTTTGGAGATAGCGAAATACAGGTAGTTAGCCGGCAGCCCTCGCGAGGGTAGGACGGGAGTCGTGGCCCTGTTGGGAGAGTCGAGGTTTTAATATAGTTGTGTCATGAAATCGGGAATGAGTGATAGGCATCAATAAAGTATTGAAGCCTGACCTTGTCACGAAGGGGACGGCGGTCTTAACGTAATTTATTAAATAAAAAATTTTTAATGTAAAAAATATGCCTAGCAGCAATTTTTAGTATACGATTACAGCATGATGACTAACTAAAAACAAATGGAGGAAAATTAGTCTAAGAAAATATTGTACAATGAAATATGGTGTAAAACATTGTATAACAGCTGAACAAATTATACAAGGAGGGCCAACTCGAGTAGTAAAAGTGAACATGTAAGAGATCCATTTAACCCCTTAGTGTAAGTAATATGTTACTCCTTTTAATATGACTTACCATTAGAATCGTAAAAAAAACATTGAATATGCACTGAAAAAAAATCATCAGATGCAATCACGCAATGAAATGCATTCATAATGTGATTCAACAAGACTGACAGTATGTAGTTAAAAACTTCATGATAAGTCAGCCATTGTGTAAACAAATGAAAAGAATTTAAAAGCAAAATTCTTGAAAAGCTTATACCAAAATGAAGTAAAATTTTAATATTGTGAAAATAACGAGGAAGTGATTTTAAAATTATAAGACAAGGCAGCTATGTTATACAGTTAACTGGCAACATGCCGTATGTAGGCCACAAAGTCTGAGTAACAGCCAGAAATTCAAAACAAAAATCTAGAAAATTTATAACCATGGCCAAATAATTTTGCTATCGTAAAAATAACAAAGGAATGAATTTAAAATTGAAAGATAGGGAAACTGCCTTATATAGTTAACTGGGAACGTGCCATATGTAGAAGACAAATCCAACGTAACTGTCAAATGATAAACATCAACGTACAGCGTAGCGCCAAAAATAAGAGTAACATACTATAATATCGAAATATCATGGTAATAAATAAGGAAAATTGCTAGTTGTGTTATTAAAACTTGCGTCAAATGGCCTTGATTTGCAATTATACAGCAGTTATATGCAACGGTACAAAAATTGTCGGCTGTTCCATAGCTGTATACACGCACATCACACGGAAAGTAGTGATTTTATAAAAAAAAGCTGTCCTATCAATGGTCGTAAAATGGCAGAGAAATATCATACCCTGCCTTACAAAGGAGTGATCCAGCTTGGCCTATAAAACAGTCGTCTTTATAAAACGTGCACACGTTATACAGGGTGAGTCACCTAACATTACCGTTGGATATATTTCGTAAACCACATCAAATACTGACGAATCGATTCCACAGACCGAACGTGAGGAGAGGGGCTAGTGTAATTGGTTAATACAAACCATAAAAAAATGCACGGAAGTACGTTTTTTAACACAAAACTACGTTTTTTTAAATGGAATCCCGTTAGTTTTGTTAGCACATTTGAACATATAAACAAATACGTAATCAGTGCCGTTTGTTGCATTGTAAAATGTTAATTACATCCGGTGATACTACTACCTTGTCGCGTCTCAGGAGGCGTATTGTCGGACCTAGGGAGGGAATTCTCTAACCTAAAAAACCCACATGTGCACTACACACGTACTCCGCTACCCTTGTAGCCGCTTCCTGCGTGTAGTGCACGCCTGACCTATTCAGGGGGACCCTACATTTCTCCACCCGATAGCGGAGGTAGAGATATTTGCACCACAGATCTCCGCAGAATCGTCTGAGCCTCTGGTTTAAGCCTTCCACTCGGCTCCAAACCAGAGGACCGCGATCGGTCCTGGGAACGATACTACAGATAGTTAACTGAGATTCCACCCCGCGAGCGAGGCTTTCCGCCTTCACCAACTCGGCCAACCGCCTATAAGAACAGAGGACGACCTCTGAATCCAGACGGCAGGAGCCATTGGTGCCGACATAAGCAACAGTTTGCAGTTGGTTGCACTCAGTGCTCGCTATCGCCGCCGGCAGGGCCTCCTCCACATCTCGGATGAGACCGCCCGGCAAGCAGACAGATTGAACGCTGGCCTTCTTCCCCGATCTTTCCGCTATTTCCCTAAGGGGCTCCATCATCCGACTAACGCTGGAGCTCTCAATCACTAATAAACCCCTCCCCCCGTGTGACTACTCGGACCTTGCTGAAGGAGCGACCCATGTCCACTCGCAGGCAGAGCCTGTGCCAGCCTCCACATTGACCCGCCTCGTGCGCCGCGAACGCCACTGAACCAGCCACTCCCCTTGGAGAAAGGGTGGCCCTACCGCGCCCCGTACCCGCGAAGATGTCTCGACAGGAGGGGCCGTGGATGAAGCATGTAACAGCAGGAGTGTACCATGCAACGCACCAGCCTCCCCACTGCCGCTACAGTCCGAGGCAGCAGCCTGAAGACGGCTGACCGCGGCCATCAACACGTTCAGCTGTTCGCGAACAGTGGGCAGCTCCACCTTCGTCCGTACACAGCAGTCACACATCCTATCCATCCATTTTCACCGCTTTTCAACGATTTACACGACATGTCTTCTCAAAAGTAGTAACACATTACTAATACACTACTGTTACGTAGATCTGCTACATGTTCGCTATTACTATTACAGTTTGATCTCCTTATATGATTTGTTCAGCTGTTACACATTGTTTTATATCTTACTTCAATGTACAATATTTTCTTAGTATATTTCTCCTCCATTTGCTTATAAATATGAAGATGGTTGTAAAAAACAAGTGAAACTATTCATCGAGCTGTACTTTTATATTGAAAATTGCAGTCTAGGCAGAAAACGTTCTCTACATTAAATGTTTTTATTTAATAACGTAATAAAGTTGTTTTTCGCTTTTGGAGAGAAGTAGCTACTTACTGAGCTAGCATTTGCTAGGTAGACATACGTCTCATATCAGTAAGTGGAGATATCAACAAGCTGAACTTGTGTTTGATAACGAGGTAGACTTACCGGAATCCTATACAGGGTGTGAAAAATAAAACCGCCCCAGTAAATATTTACGATAAGACTGACGCGGGATTGATCGTTGTTAATGAACATTACAGAAGATGTTGGGAATGCCCACCGTTCACGTAGATGCAGCGTTGTGCTTGATTTATCAAACTACGGGGGATGCAATGCAGCTCTGCCTCAGAGATAACACCGATAGGGTTCCCCGTGTTCTGCTGTAGTTCTTCCATTGGATGTGAGTTTCTTGAGTACACCAGACCCTTCAGCTTAACCCACAGGTAATAATTACTCTCTCTCTCTCTGTCTCTCTTTCTCTCTATCTCGCTCTCTCTCACATACACAGACGCACACAAAGAGAGAGAGAGAGAGAGAGAGAGAGAGTGAGAGAGAGAGGGAGACCAGATGATCGAGGTGGCCAGGAGAGTGCGCTACTTCTGCTTATTCTCCTTTCCTCACCGAGCTCATCATGCTCTCCTGATAAGGTTGTCAATAAGTTTTTCATCTTCTGTAATTTGCTCCCGATATGGATGAAACAGTTCCTGAACTTACCGGTTAGCATTAATAGTTTGTTGGACAGAACTGTATTACAATTTGATCGTCAGACGTTGCATAACAAAAAAGTGTCTTGAGATTATGAAACGTCTCTTCAGAGTACTGATGGAGATTTTCTGATGTACAGTGGTACATCTTCTGTAAGTTCACATGCACTGACACCCTCAAGTAGGCCTTACGTGAACAAATGAAAAACTGAGGCTCCCGAAGACCTGATTCCACTTCAGTCAGAAACCACCTGCAGAACTCAACACACGATAGTTCGTCTAGACACTGACTCATACACAACAGTAAATCTGTAATATACAGGTGCTGATCCTGTTTTGTATTGCTTTCACACTACGATTTCTTGATTTCCACTGCAAAGAAATATTTTATAGCCATGTTCAAAACTGTCATTTTCAGAGCTTCAAATACGTTTCTCGTTGTACGTCGTGTTCCATTGTGCGTTCATCACTCAAGTAATGTTAACATTTTAGTGAAGAGTATATTGCACATTTCACACAGGCTGACAAACCTCCACGGAAATCACTCTCCACTAAAATTTTAAAAAGGCATGAGTAATGAACGCACGATGGAGCGTGAGTACATGGTTCAAATGGCTCTGAGCACTATGGGACTCAACTGCTGAGGTCATTAGTCCCCTAGAACTTAGAACTAGTTAAACCTAACTAACCTAAGGACATCACAAACATCCATGCCCGAGGCAGGATTCGAACCTGCGACCGTAGCGGTCTTGCGGTTCCAGACTGCAGCGCCTTTAACCGCACGGCCACTTCGGCCGGCAGCATGACGTATAACCAAAAAAGTTTCTTAAGATCTGAAGATGTTAGTCTTATCCGACGAAACCGTTCAATAAAAATTAGGTTTGAACGCGAGCCTGGCTATAAAATACTTCTTTAAAGTACAACAGACCGCTTCTTATTTCAATTACGAAAAACTTTTAGTTTCTACTTGTGCAGGTAAATAGCGGACTTTGTTTCAGGCTTCCCTTCACTCACTAGAGCAATGTTTCCTGGTCTTTCAGTTCTTTTCGGATCGTTAACGATTTTACTCGTTATAGAATCTGTTCGCGCCATTTAAATTTTGTATTGCAGAATTTGCTGGAGGTTTTGCTAAAACACTTCCAATTTTGAACTCCTGCGTAAAGCCGTCCGTGCACATTTTCCACGACTTGTGCTTCGTGTAACAATCGACAATCAGCACGCCAGGTTTTACATTGAGCATAATTTTGTGTTGAATTCAACTGGTCACTAAACACATCTGCTCCTCTTAGTCACACAGCGAAGTACTCGGACTGAGGATTCGGGAAATGCACATGTCCGGACACGTGAATGTGATAGAAACCTATCGGTACATTGAAATCATGGTTTACAACATTTTCTGTGATGAAAACTTATCTTGTTCTTAAACATGGACCAGCTCTGCGTCATTCTTACAAATGTCTTCTACACCAGTTTTATTTTGCTCATCCAGGAGATGAGAATAAACTTCTTTTCTCCCAGTAGAAAGTTTAGGTGTTTGTGTGAGCTCTTCTCCCTTTCAACTTTCGACTGTTGTCCAGTTTTATTTATGGCGGAGAAATTAGAAACCAGCTGGAGACCGTATAGTGACGTTCGCAGTGTTCTTTGAGAGTTTTTGTCGTCGTCGTCATCGCCATCATCATCGTCATTATCTTATTCTTCTTCTTATTCATCATCTTGTTCTTCTTCTTCTTCATTAGTACATGTGTCGTACGCCAGTTTCCGACTGGAGGCTCTCTATCGTGTCATGTTCTGAACATCTTCCTTCATCTTCTTGTATATTGGTCCATTTCTAATGCCGTCCATCATTCCAGTTTTCTCTCTTCGGCTTCCGCTTATTCCTTCCACATTTCCGTGTATAATTATTTGTTGTAGATTGTTTGGGTCTTGGATTTGGGGGAGGGGACGAAACAGCGAGGTCATCGGCCCCATCGGATTAAAGAAGGACAGGGAAGAAAGTCGGCCTTGCCCTTTCAAAGGAACTATTCCAGAATTTGCCTGAAGCGATTTAGGAAAATCAGGGAAAACCTAATTCAGGATGGCTTGATGCTAGTTTGAATCTTCTCCCTCCCGAATGCCAGTCCAGTGTGCTAACCACTGCGCTACCTCGCTCGGTTTTGTTGTAAACAAGTCCAGCGCAGTATGTGCCCCAACCAAGATTCATTTCCTCTTTCTCACCACTTACAATAATCTTATTTCTTCCCTTATTTTCTGCACAACTTAATCTTAAGACTGTCAGTCGACCTTAAGCATTCTTCCGCATACCCACATTTCAAAACTTTTGAAACACCTTTTTTCTTTTTAACTGTCCATTATTCACTGCTAACACTACACTCTAGCAAATCTTTTCCTCAGGAATTTTGTAATTGCTAGTAACTTCTTAACTTTTTCATATGCACTATTTTCCGTAGATTTTCTCTTTCTCGTCTCTTCTGTCCCCAGCATCCTTCCCTGGTACTGAAAGGATTTTACTAGTTCTAATTAATTTTCGCCTAAGAATACGTTAACTGGCGTTTGCTTCTTGCTTATTCCCAACACTTCTGTCTTTCCTATATTTTTCAAACTCGTAGCCCATTCTTGGTATCCTCTTCAACATCAGCTGCAGCTCCTCTTCTGATTTTGATAGCACTGTTTGATCATCAGCTTATCGTTATCTTTATCCTTCCGCCTCGAATTACATTGCATCTTGCGTCCTCTGTGGCCTTAAAATCAGGTCTTATTCGTTTATAGAGTATCCCAGGAGGAATGTTCAGTATTCAGGGATATGATAGGAACGCTCATTTGAAGTAAAACGTTCCTTGCCATATTCCGAACAGTTTCCGATATGGAACACATTTAATGTACATTTGTAAGGCTTATAAGCAGCCGTCTCGTGCTTCTAAGTGCGTGTGCTGGCGGTTTCTTGGAACTGTGTGTCCCGGCTGGGTGGCGCTCGCACAGTAGACCGCGTCCTGACACTGCGCGGCAAAGGCGGAACCAGCCATGGTGCTGCCCTGCCCTGCGCCTCAATTTGCGCTGTTATATTCACACCAGTGACTAACAAGAACACTGGGCTGTGCTGCCCTGTGTCCCAGTATGCGCCTGGCCCAACAGTGGCGTCGCTGGCTGCTACACGAAGCAGAGCTGTTTTCGGCTCACGTCATGTCAACGTGGAGTATATGTCTTTTTCGGCTAACACTGGGGTATCGGTAAGCTCGCATTATCCGGGAGTACAGCGTCTGATACAGTTGTGACAAGTGGGCCTTTCTATTAAATGAAGTAGCGAAGGTTAGCAGGTTGGGTTTTCTATTTCTGTTTCTCAAGCACCGCCTGCATAATCCTGACAAGTAGCAAAGAAGGTCCTCAGTCGAGGAAGAAACTCACAATGCCATATACATTGCTATTATTTTCTGCATCATTCAATTGTAGTGTCAGGTTTACGCAGGTACAAACATACTGATATCAGTAATTAGAAAATGCCTTTTACAAAATATCAGTTGAAAAGTACGTATTTTTGAGGAATTCACTTGTAAGCATTGTTGTACCTGTCAGAATACAGCTGTCATGAATATTGGGGCAAGGCCGGTTCTACTCCAAAGTACCGTTATCCAATATGGCGGCGATGACGTCATTCAAGATAAAGGCCATGATGTCATCCTGTGATGTCATCCAACATGGCGGCTTTTGGCGGGAAGTTTGAATTTTGGCAGGAAGATAGGTCAATTGGGCTACCTCAACTAACCTAACCCCCCTTCCTCTCCCCTCCAAAGAAAACGGAGGGAAATTCAAAATCCATCTGGACAATGCAGCCTCCACTAACCTAAGAAAATGGCGTAAAGAAAGGGCGGTTGGGATACCTCCACTAACCCAAATCATCCAACCACGCCTCATCCTAGGAACTGGTGCCAAGTTCTAATTTTGGTGGTAAAGAAATGTCACTTGGGCTATCTCTACTAACCTAAGAATATGGCGTGAAAGAAATGGCAATTCCACTAACGTAATTCACCCCACCACCAACTCCTCATATGGATTGGCTGACATAGGACTCTACCTGTCCTGCACATAAGTCGTTATCATTTTGCATACACTGTTTTATTTAAACAATTAGGGTCACTACTACCATTGGCAAGGGGTCCAGACTCCAACTGCTTAGTACTCAGTACCACAACCAGAGGGTGTTGTCATACCTCTTATGACTTAATCCAAGATGGTGGGGAGAAATGGTGGGAAACAGAATGGTCACCATGGTGTCTGGACTCCAACTGATATAGTACACAGTACCAACACTAGCCTGAAGAGGGGCAGCAGCCTTTACAGTAGTTGCAAGGGCAACAGTCTGGATGATTGACTGATCTGGCCTTGTAACAATAACCAAAACGGCCTTGCAGTGCTGGTACAGCGAACGGCTGAAAGCAAGGGGAAACTACAGCCGTAATTTTTCCCCTGGGCATGCAGCTTTACTGTATGATTACATGATGATGACGTCCTCTTGGGTAAAATATTCCGGAGGTAAAATAGTCCCCCATTCGGATCTCCGGGTGGGGACTACTCAAGAGGATGTCGTTATCAGGAGAAAGAAAACTGGCGTTCTACGGATCGGAGTGTGGAATGTCAGATCCCTTAATCGGGCAGGTAGGTTAGAAAATTTAAAAAGGGAAATGGATAGGTTGAAGTTAGATATAGTGGGAATTAGTGAAGTTCGGTGGCAGGAGGAACAAGACTTCTGGTCAGGTGACTACAGGGTTATAAACACAAAATCAAATAGGGGTAATGCAGGAGTAGGTTTAATAATGAATAGGAAAATAGGAATGCGGGTAAGCTACTACAAACAGCATAGTGAACGCATTATTGTGGCCAAGATAGATACGAAGCCCACGCCTACTACAGTAGTACAAGTTTATATGCCAACTAGCTCTGCAGATGACGAAGAAATTGAAGAAATGTATGATGAAATAAAAGAAATTATTCAGATTGTGAAGGGAGACGAAAATTTAATAGTCATGGGTGACTGGAATTCGAGTGTAGGAAAAGGGAGAGAAGGAAACATAGTAGGTGAATATGGATTGGGGGACAGAAATGAAAGAGGAAGCCGCCTGGTCGAATTTTGCACAGAGCACAACATAATCATAACTAACACTTGGTTTAAGAATCATGAAAGAAGGTTGTATACATGGAAGAAACCTGGAGATACTAAAAGGTATCAGATAGATTATATAATGGTAAGACAGAGATTTAGGAACCAGGTTTTAAATTGTAAGACATTTCCAGGGGCAGATGTGGACTCTGACCACAATCTATTGGTTATGACCTGTAGATTAAAACTGAAGAAACTGCAAAAAGGTGGGAATTTAAGGAGATGGGACCTGGATAAACTAAAAGAACCAGAGGTTGTACAGAGATTCAGGGAGAGCATAAGGGAGCAATTGACAGGAATGGGGGAAATAAATACAGTAGAAGAAGAATGGGTAGCTTTGAGGGATGAAGTAGTGAAGGCAGCAGAGGATCAAGTAGGTAAAAAGACGAGGGCTAGTAGAAATCCTTGGGTAACAGAAGAAATATTGAATTTAATTGATGAAAGGAGAAAATATAAAAATGCAGTAAGTGAAACAAGCAAAAAGGAATACAAACGTCTCAAAAATGAGATCGACAGGAAGTGCAAAATGGCTAAGCAGGGATGGCTAGAGGACAAATGTAAGGATGTAGAGGCCTATCTCACTAGGGGTAAGATAGATACCGCCTACAGGAAAATTATAGAGACCTTTGGAGATAAGAGAACGACTTGTATGAATATCAAGAGCTCAGATAGAAACCCAGTTCTAAGCAAAGAAGGGAAAGCAGAAAGGTGGAAGGAGTATATAGAGGGTCTATACAAAGGCGATGTACTTGAGGACAATATTATGGAAATGGAAGAGGATGTAGATGAAGATGAAATGGGAGATATGATACTGCGTGAAGAGTTTGACAGAGCACTGAAAGACCTGAGTCGAAACAAGGCCCCCGGAGTAGATAATATTCCATTGGAACTACTGACGGCCGTGGGAGAGCCAGTCCTGACAAAACTCTACCATCTGGTGAGCAAGATGTATGAAACAGGCGAAATACCCTCACACTTCAAGAAGAATATAATAATTCCAATCCCAAAGAAAGCAGGTGTCGACAGATGTGAAAATTACCGAACTATCAGCTTAATAAGTCACAGCTGCAAAATACTAACACGAATTCTTTACAGACGAATGGAAAAACTAGTAGAAGCCAACCTGGGGGAAGATCAGTTTGGATTCCGTAGAAACACTGGAACACGTGAGGCAATACTGACCTTACGACTTATCTTAGAAGAAAGATTAAGGAAAGGCAAACTTACGTTACTAGCATTTGTAGACTTAGAGAAAGCTTTTGACAATGTTAACTGGAATACTCTCTTTCAAATTCTAAAGGTGGCAGGGTTAAAATACAGGGAGCGAAAGGCTATTTACAATTTGTACAGAAACCAGATGGCAGTTACAAGAGTCGAGTGACATGAAAGGGAAGCAGTGGTTGGGAAGGGAGTAAGACAGGGTTGTAGCCTCTCCCCGATGTTGTTCAATCTGTATATTGAGCAAGCAGTAAAGGAAACAAAAGAAAAATTCGGAGTAGGTATTAAAATTCATGGAGAAGAAATAAAAACTTTGAGGTTCGCCGATGACATTGTAATTCTGTCAGAGACAGCAAAGGACTTGGAAGAGCAGTTGAATGGAATGGACAGTGTCTTGAAACGAGGATATAAGATGAACATCAACAAAAGCAAAACAAGGATAATGGAATGTAGTCTAATTAAGTCGGGTGATGCTGAGGGAATTAGATTAGGAAATGAGGCACTTAAAGTAGTAAAGGAATTTTGCTATTTGGGGAGCGAAATAACTGATGATGGTCGAAGTAGAGAGGATATAAAATGTAGGCTGGCAATGGCAAGGAAAGCGTTTCTGAAGAAGAGAAATTTGTTAACATCCAGTATAGATTTAAGTGTCAGGAAGTCATTTCTGGAAGTATTCGTATGGAGTGTAGCCATGTATGGAAGTGAAACATGGACGATAAATAGTTTGGACAAGAAGAGAATAGAAGCTTTCGAAATGTGGTGCTACAGAAGAATGCTGAAGATTAGATGGGTAGATCACATAACTAATGAGGAAGTATTGAATAGGATTGGGGAGAAGAGAAGTTTGTGCACAACTTGACCAGAAGAAGGAATCGGTTGGTAGGACATGTTCTGAGGCATCAAGGGATCACCAATTTAGTATTGGAGGGCAGCGTGGAGGGTAAAAATCGTAGAGGGAGACCGAGAGATGAATACACTAAGCAGATTCAGAAGGATGTAGGTTGCAGTAGGTACTGGGAGATGAAAAAGCTTGCACAGGATAGAGTAGCATGGAGAGCTGCATCAAACCAGTCTCAGGACTGAAGACCACAACAACAACAACCAACACTAGCGGTCACTGTCGTCCATTCCATGACGTAATCCAAGATGATGGTCCTGGGTGGAAGAAATGGCAGGAAAAGGACTCTGCCTGTACTGGACATAAGTCTTCATTTTGCAGGCAGTGTATCCACCACGATATCTAGAGCCCAACTGACCTAGTACACAATACTGCCACCAGAGGGTGCTGTCATCCCTCCTGTGACATATTCCAATATTATGGTCTCGAAGAGGAAAATGGCCCTAAAATGACTCGGCCTGCTCTGGGCTGCTGGAGAGCGTAAGGAAGGAGTGTACTTTAATTATTTTGGAAGTATTTATTTAGGGATGGATTTTGAAAGATAGTAAATTTATCACACTGATACAAAACACACGCTCTGACATGTTTGGGGTCACGCCACACAGCCCACAGACATGTAAACTACTCCTTAATAAAGCTCTGCACACACGCAAACAAATCCTAAATTACCAAAATAATTTCTGTAGAATAATGCAGTACACTGATGTGTAGACACGCTGAGTACTCGTAAAATGTCCTAACAATCCAAGGCAGAGCCTACAGACCTTCTCGCAAAACAATGCATCAGAGACATGCAGGCACTGCCCACCGCTCCCTGTCCACTGGGTAGCACAGAATGCTACTGTACAAGCTTCCAGAAGTCGAGGTGCACCGGCAGCTGTCTAACCAAGCACAGGTGCCCTCAAGCAGGAGGTGGCGACATCCCTTTCACTTTGACACCTGAGAAATTCCTCTAAAAAATATGCGATCACTTAGGCTCCATTGCTGATGTGACCAGACGGGAGCAAAGGTCTATATGCAGAGGCCACCACCAGACGCAAGGCAGTGAGAGCCATCGCTCTCACGTCGCTGTTACCTGCAGTGAGCAGGTGAAAGTTGCTTCTACTTTTGGGTATACAGTTAGAGTCCTCTGAGTCCCAGAACTCCAATGCATGCTCACGCCAGTCCCATATGTGAGACACCTCAGGGCAGTATGTGTGTTTTACCATTGCTGATGTGATACCTGGGGATACTGATGTCAGAGTATAGCACAGGGTGCATGGTTCCTACATGACATGCAAGATGTGTCTAACCATGCTTAACTGCCCAGTGTGACTGATGAAACACCGTGAAGTGTGCACATGTAGCTACAAACAATCGGAAGTGCATCTAACATGGTTCTAAATCTTATACTGATGTCACATCGATATGTAAAATCAGAATCGAGTTGACCTCTCAGAAATTGTATAGTGTCCCAGAAATAGTTAACACTCTCATTCTTGATGTCTCAGCTTGTATGAATGGAAATTCTTGTCCTAACAGAACCTGTTTACGAAAATAGTGCACAATAACATCGATTGCATTCTTCCTTCTTGTCGTAATGTTACACCCCATCCATCATGTGTTACTCTTTCTGCTCTCAACATACGCAAACGTTCTCACTGCTATGTATAGACTCCTATATCCCAGCACAAAGGATGTCTTGTGAATGAATTGAGCATTATGATTGGCTCTTATCGAACTTACCCTCCGAATTACTGATGCCACCAGTGTGGAAGCACCATCCGCCTTTCTTTCTTTTTGCAGACAGGACTTTCAGATCCAAAAAACTATTTTAGACAGACAATGAAAACCTCAAAATTGCCACTAAATATCGTCAAATAGGCAAAGACTCTCACTCAATTACACTGCTCTCCCACTGAGGACAGGATCTTGACTATTAGAGCATGAAATCGATCTCCAACCCAGCAATATATCACTGCCTACCATCTCGATGTAATAAACATACAATTCATAACCTGTGCCATACAAAATCATCCCTTTTACATCACATGTACATATACTGCCAAGACAGACAACACCATATATATCCGTTGCAGCAATACATATTTCCCTGCCAGGACAGTGGTCATCCATGTCTGATTTGTGACAATATTGCCCTCAGTGGACTGAAGTCACTCTTAGAACTGTTCTACAAAATTCCGGCTTGCTTCACCTCGACAAAACCGCGTTACTGTTTATGGTTTGGACCTGATTGCTTGCTACACGCATCCCCAGACTCTGGGATTACAAGAACAGATGTATTTTTGTATGGTTTGCGATAATATAATACCATTTTCGCGGTACTTCTCGATATCAAGCACACGACAACATCTTACCATTCACTCGTGCGACATAATTCCCAATACATAGACAGGAAATTATTTCTCTACAAACCCCAAACTTAAGTGATAAAACATATATGTGACCGTTAGGAATGTTATTCTGGGAAGCATCGTAACAACTCTCTCTCTGCGCTGGACCCACATTGCAGCTATGCATCATCGCCCCAGCTACACTTCCTATGTGATTTCTATATCGATGAAGTTAGTGGAGCTTTTAGAGTTCGTAAATTTTCTGTGTTGGATGGTGCAGAATAACAATGATAACATGTTGGGGAGATACATGTGAATGGATGTGGATCTGCTTCAGATTATAGTATATGTATCTAGTTTGGAGATGCACCACAATGTGCACATTCCCATTGAATGGTCAAAACATGGTCCTGTTGCACTAACTCAGGACATTTTGTTTCTACACAGGTTGCAGAAGGTGCTGGGTATGGCTTTCTCTGACTTCTGCTCAGTTCCAACTTTAACTGGAATGATCACAAGCACAAAGCTGAAGAAATGGGGGCAGTTGCAGGATGCATAGGGAATGACTGAAATCATGTTGGAATTTTACTGTGGGAGACAGGTTTGAGAAAGGTGTCACGTTTCAAGATATGAGAGTGTGAGAAATTTGATTCACTGGTGACTGTAATCATTGGAGGACTTCTCCATAGGATCCAATGCAGAGATGTGGTTGAATGCAGAGACTTGATTCTAAATCTTAGACATCATTTGTAGCAGATAGCATAACACCAGAGAACTTTAAAAGCTAGTGTACATTTCTTATGACCTCAATCAGCACACTGTTTCTGATCCTTCTCAACCAATCATCGCCTATAACTCAGTTTATATAGTGTGGAATCCTCTGACATGGTACTGAGATAGAATATGTTACACATACAGAAGAAATATTTAGTGGCGTGAGGGAGTTGCAGATAGCGCTTTCATAACACGTTCCTTAGCTGAAACACTTTCAAAATCGAGCGATTTTATGACGAGAGTCCCGCGTGGGTTATGTGTAACCTAACTGCTGGTCTGATAAGATATGCTCCTACGATCACCGTCTCAGTATTTTTCTGGAAAAACCACGTGATTCGTATGTAATACCATACATCGATTTATAAAGTCAGTAGGGCTTTTAACATGGATACTTATCTGCGCCTGTAGAACCAAGACAGTTTGTGACAGTAACATACAGTAGTTGTTACGATCGGGTTTTTTAACATCTGGCCGATTACGCCTCTCTTTCTAAGACACAGTGGTAACACTCACAAGAAGAACTTATGAGACATGTCCACCCATAGCTCATTTTCTCTCAGTATTGTTTTGTATCGTGTGGAATCATTTATTGGTCAAGTATTATACTTAGTAGTAGTAGTAGTAGAGGATGTGTAATAGGTTCACCTTAAGCATCAGGCTTATATAGTATGTGTTTCTGTCCTGACGTGTGCAGAGGAGATGACCGTGGTATACTGTGATAGCAGAGGGAGGAGTATGCCAAGTCATAAAAATGCTACAGATATTTCTATTTCGAGGGACACAGCCATCTGCAGGGTGTATTTCCAGTACTTCGCTCACTGTTGAATGTCGTTGAACTGAGACTGTAATCATAAGATTTAATTGAAAGTACAATGATAAAACAGATATGTGACCAGTTTTCTATGATGATTTTGCCTATCTGTTGTCTGTATTGGGCATGATTTACGTTTCCCATTAACATTAGGATCTGTCTGCATGGAGAGGCCTGTTAGATCGTAGGAATGTAGCTGAGTTAACTTTGTCGAACTCTAGGCTGTAGAATAGTGAACTAATACTTAATATGTGTTGGATAGTTTTCGTGATCACGTGGAAATTTGAGAATATTCAATAAGGACGTGTGTTTGCGGTGGGCCATTATTCTCGCCCATTAAATTGCTCAGTTCATTGCTTCTGAACATTTCGCACCTTGATTTTGTTGAGGGAACATGGACTGTGGCGTGTGCATCTAGCAGGTGAAAGACATGTTTGCTGGTTCTCTAGACCTGAGAAACACGTTATTTGACTTTGTAAATTATAGGGATGGTATGGAATCTGTTACATCACCAACATCGGTATTAGCGAATGGAAATATCAGTATCCTTTATTTATCTTTGTCGAGTTTCTTCCACATAAAGGTCCTTGCATATGGGATAAGTTTCTAGTTACTCAATGGTCTAGAGTACGCTCCACCTCGCTAAAGTTTGGGGTTTGTAGAGAAATAATTTCCTGTCTATGTCTTGGGAATTTTGTTGTGTGAGCGATTGGTAGGATGCTGTCGTGTGCTTGATATCTAGAAGTACCCCGAAAATATTATCGTAAAGTATCCGAAAATACTTCTGTTCTTGTAATCCAAGTGTCTGGAGACGGGTGTAGAAAAGGAAGCAAGCAATCAGGTCCAAACCAGAAACAGTAATACGTTTGTGCCAAGGGGAAGCGAGCCAGAATTTTGTAGAACAGTTCTGAGAGTGATTTCAGTACGCTGACGGCGATCTGGTCACTTGTTGGACATGGATGACTGCCGAACTGGCAGGGAAATATCTAGGGCTGTGTTTGGTATATATGACGCTGTCTTCCATGGCGGTATATGTATGTGTGATATAAAAGGGATGATTTTGTATGACACAAGAACGAATTATATGTTTATTACATCGAAATGGTATGCAGTGATATATTCATGTGTAGGAGATCGGTTTCACTCTCTAATATTCCAGATCCTGTCCTCAGTGAGAGAGCAGTGTAATTGAGCAAGAGTCTTCCCTTATTTGACGATATGTAGTGGCACTTTGCAGGGTTTAATTCACGATGCAAAATTTCTACTGTGTAAAATAGTTTTCTGTTTCTGAAAGTCCTGTCTGCCGAAAGAAAGTAAAGGCGGATGGTGCTTCGACACCAGTGGCATCAGTAACTTGGAGGGTAATTTCGATAAGAGCCAATCTTAATGCTCGATTCATTCACAAGACATCCTTTGTGCTGGGATATAGGAATCTATACATAGCAGTGAGAATGTTTGCGTATATTGAGTGCAATCGACATTATTACCCGCTATTTTCGTAAACAGATTCTGTTCCATGCATACAAGCTGCGACATCACAAATGGGAGTGTTAACTATTTCTGGGGCACTATACAATTTCCGAGAGGTAAACTCGATTCTGATTTTACATAGTGATGTGACATCAGTATAAGATTGAGGACCTTGTTAGATTCACTTCCGATGGTTTGTAGCTATGTGTGTGCACTTCACAGCATTGAGTCAGTCACACTGGGCAGTTAAGTGTGGTTAGACACGTCTTGCATATCATGCTAAGAACAATGCACCCTGTGCTATTCGGTGATGTCAGTATCCCCAGGTATCGGATTGGCAATGGTAAAACATACATGCTGCCCTGAGGTGTCTCGCATAGGGGACCAGTGTGAGCGCTCACTGCAGTTCTGTGACGTCAGTATCACACTCTTAGGACTCTAACTATATATCTGAAAATACAAGCAACTTTCACCTGCTCGCTGCAGGTTGCAGCAGTATGAAAGTGGTGGCTCTCACTGGCTTGCATCCGGAAATAAACTCTGGAAGTAGGCCTTAGCTTCTGTCTGGTCTGATCAGCAATGGTGCCTAGGTGATCACGTGTTTTCGAGAGGAATTTATCAATTGTCAAGTATGAAAGGGGTGTCGTAACCCTATGCTTTAGGGCACCTGTGAGTGGTGAGACAGCTGCCAGTGCACCTCGACTTCTGGGAGTGTGTACAGTAACCTTCTGTGCTACCCAGTGGACAGGGAGCAGTGGGCGGTGCCTGCACAAGTCTGTTACATTGCTTTGGAAGGAGGCCTGTAGGCTGTACTACGCATTGAAGATATTTTATGAGTACTCAGCGCGTCTACACATCAGTGTACTGCATTATTTTGGATGTGTTTACATGTCTGTACTAAAATATTTTGGTAATTTAGGATTTGTTTGCGTGTCTGCAGAGTGTTCAAATGGTTCAAATGGCTCTGAGCACTATGGGGCTTAACATCTTAGGTCATCATTCCCCTATAACTAAGAACCACTTAAACCTAACTAACCTAAGGACATCACACACATCCATGCCCGAGGCAGGATTCGAACCTGCGACTGTAGCAGTCCCGCGGTTCCAGATGCAGCACCTAGAACCACACGGTCACCGCAGCTGGCTGCACAGTGTTACTAAGGAGTAGTTTACAGGTCTGTGGGCTGTGTGGCATGACCTCAAATATGTCAGAGCATCTGTTTTGTATCAGTGTGATAAATATACTATCTTTCAAAATGTATCCCTAAATAAATTGTTCCAAAATAAATAAAGTACACTCCTTCCTTACTCTCTCCAGCAGCCCAGAGCAGACTGAGTCATTTTAGCCCTATTTTCCCCCTCAAGACACAATCTTGGATTATGTCACAGGAGGGATGACAGCACTCTCGGGAGACAGTATTGTGTACTCGGTCAGTTGGACTCTAGATATCGTGGTGGGGAGACTGCCTTCAAAATAAAGAGTCATTTTACCACCATTTCCCCTACCCAGGACTGTCACCTTAGATTACGTCGGAGAACAGACAACAGCGCTGTCTGGTTGTGGTATTGTGTACTAGTGCTGTACCTTGTGGTGAACACACTGTTTCCTGCCATCTTTTATAACTGTACTTGCATCATCAGTTGACGTCATACTGACCATCTTGGATTATGTCATGGATGAGAGCACCCTCTGGCGGTGATACTGTGTACTAGGTCAGTTGGAATCTGGATCCGATGGTGACCATACTTTTTCCCACTATTTCTCCCCACCATCTTGAATTAGGTCACAAGAGGGATGACAGCACCCTCTTGTGGTTGTACTATGTACTAGGCCATGGGGGGCGGAACCCCTTGGCAACCACTCTGGATGGTGGTAGTGTGTGTAATTGTTTAAATAATATAGTGCATGAAAAATAATAAAGACTTACGTCTATCATAGGTCGAGGTCTATGCCAGCCAATCCATATGAGGAGGTGGTCATATGGTGAGTTAGGTTAGTGGAATTTCCCTTTCTTTCCCGCCATTTTCTTAGGTTAGTAGAGATAGGCCAAGTGACATTTATTTACCAACAAAGTTCAAACTTGGCGCCAATTTCTAGGATGTGGTGCTGGTCGGATGACTTGCATTAGTAGATGTAGTCTAACTGCCCTTTCTTGTGCACCATTGGCTTAGGTTAGTAGAGGTTGCATTGTCCTGATAGAATTTGAACTTGCCGCCATTTTCTTGGAGAGGTGTGGGAAAGGGAGTTAGGTTAGTGGAGGTAGCCCAACTGACATATCTTCCTGCCAAAATACAAACTTCCCACTTAAAGCCGCCATCTCATGTAATAGGATGATATCATGGCCTCTACCTTGGATGACGTCATCGCCGCCATCTTAGATGACGGTATTTTGGGGTAGAATCAGCCTTGTCCCAATACTGGCGTGCACTTCATAATATGTGTTCGAATATTCCACCAGCCATCTCCACTGTGTTTTCGTACTCTTATAAGTATATGTTGTGTTGCTCTTCTCAGTGCCTTTGCACATTTCCTGATGAGGGCAATAGTATCCACAATGCAAACAAGCATTTCATCTCGTGTGTTCACCTTCAATTCCAACACCTCACATTTCATCCAATCCCATAAATAAAAATCTCATGGCGTTAGGTTTGATGGCCATAGTAACCAGTTAATTGTACTACGACCGATCCAGCGATTAAGGTAAGTGGGGTTGAGATATCCTCCTCACAGGTCTGGTAAAATGTGGATGGGCACCGTCATGCTGTGTGTACACTGGAGCTTGCTTAACTAGTGTTTCTGTCACGTCATTATCTCTCCCAAAACGACTGGGCTTATCAGAATGTTACAGATCATGTTGCATCAAGCATTTATTTTATTTATTTATTTATTTATTGATTTATTTAACCTGGCAAGATTAGGGCCATCAGGCCCTCTCTTACATCTAACCAGGCATTCTACTTATTTTACATTCATATGTTTTGGTAGGCATGTTAAACTACATCTAGTACAAAAAGTGAAATAAACAATTTGAAAGGTACACCTGGAAAAATACATACATATAGAGTTTATATTCTTAGGTCACAAGTACTGTTATAATTAGACATTATTGAAGAGACAGATTTTAGATAGGAGTGCCGGCAGCAGGGAGTATGAGGGAGACTCATGGTGAAGGGAGGAGAAGAATAGAGACATGATGAAATATAATTAAGGAAATATAAAGGAAAAGAAGATTGTGTGGCTAATAGAGAAAGATGAAGAGGAAGGCATCTCAGGAGCAAGATAGGAGACGCTAGCTTTGCTATTTGACAGATGAGGGGATTGTCCTTGTACAATAATTTTGTGGAGAACTTTGTGAGGATGATAGTAGGAAATGCTTCAACTTCTTCTTAAAAGCAGCAGGAGATCGAATTTTGGGCAAGGTAAGGGGCAGTTTGTTCCAGAGGCGGACAGCGGCAACTGAGAAGGAGTTTGCAAAAGTTTTTGTTTTGTGAGTGGGCTCAGTTAGGATACCAAATAAGAGTGACCTCGTGTTTCGATTATGATGACATGACAGGTTTTTAATCTCTGAAGCAAGGTACTGGGGTGCTTGCGCGATGAGGAGTCGGTGGAGTAGACATAGAGTGTGGTAGTCACGCAATTTGTCCGGCCGCAGCCACCCTAGCTCGGAGTATGAAGCACTAACATGATCATATCGGCGAATGTTGCAGGTGTAGCGCACACAGGCATTCATGGTTAGCTCTAGCCGTCTTTTGTTTTCACTACTCATGCCTTGTTGAATCACATCACAATAGTGGAGGTTCGGTAGAACGAGTGCTTGCACGAGCTGGCGTTTCAAGTCCTGTGGAAATATGTTCCGAAACTTTTTGAGAGCATAGAGACAAGCAGACGTCTTTCAGCACACTGCGACTGTATTCTCCGCCCAGTTGAGATGCTCATCCAAAGTTACACCCAAGTTCTTCACTGTTTTCTGATATGGTATTGGAGTACCGTCGAGCAGAATAGGAGGTAGCCGTTCGCGGAAATCTGAACTTATTAATTTCTGATGGGCTATTAAGATTACTTGCGTCTTTTTTGCATTTAGTTTAAGCCCCAGGTTTTTCGCCCATCTCACTACTGAAGACAGATCATCATTCATCTGAGCGATTGCAGTGTTTACATCTTCAGGTCTGACGCTTAGGTAGAGCTGTAGGTCGTCGGCATAAAAATGATATTTACAGGAGGACAGAACCGACGAAATATCGTTGACATATAAAGAAAACAAAAGTGGTCCTAAGACTGATCCTTGTGGCACTCCCGAGGAAACCTGTTTCCAGGAAGATTTTTCATTTACGCAGACAACACATTGCTGTCTGTCTTTTAAGTAGCTTTCAAACCATCTCATTGCACTATCAGAGAAATTAAGCTGTTGCATTTTTCTGAGCAATATGTCAAAGTTAACAGTGTCAAAAGCTTTGCTGAAGTACAGTAACGTCAACATTGTTGCCTTTCGATTGTCGATGGCATATTTCAGGTCATCAGTTACTTTAATTAGAGCAGTGTTTGTGCTGTGATGTTTACGGAAACCGGATTGAAATTTGTCATATAGGCTGAATTCATGCAAGTGTTCAGTGATTTGGTCATGAACAATATATTCAAGTGCTTTGGAAACAGCAGGCAGTATGCTAATTGGTCGGTAATCACTAGGCAGTTGCGGGTTTTCGATCTTAGGGATGGGTCGAATTAGGCTTCTTTTCCATGCAGTGGGATATATTCCGTTCACGAGGGAAAAATGAAATATGTCAGTTAAGACAGGTACTAAGATATAGACAACATTCTTAATCTTGATTGGATAACGAACTTGAAAATTCGTATCCACTGTAGCATATGGATTTTCCTGCGACCATCGACGATATTTATGTGTAGTGATGAATCTATTCGATGTAAACATGGCATCAAGAGCGAATAGTGTTAATGGAAGAAAATGACGATTGTCATTTAATCACTGAAAAAAACTCATGTGACATTGTTCCCAATGTGAAAATTGGTGACAGGTTCTACGTGTCATGCGTGCAGATTTTCCAGGTGAAATATTCGCCATGTACATGTTTGTAGGACACTGATGGGTGTATAAAGTCGCCATGTGCTGGCTGCAGAAGTACGCTGCGCCATTTCTACAGTATGTTGCTGTTCCTGCACAGGTTGCTTGAACTACACGTTTAGAAGAAAAATGGGAATATGGAAGAATACCTGTTCAACGCAATCTGCAGAAGACAATGATAAGCACTCTACGATCAGGAATTCGATGTCTTGGAGGGTGCTGACGGAATTCTTCAGCAGCGGCACTACTCTCGCAGAAGCTCTAAACATACTGCATATCCTCGTCTCATTCCTTAGTGTAGATGTCTGGCATTAAGTCAGCACTAATATAAACACCGTTAACTCATACTTCTCTCTGATACACTGTCAGTCCCTAACACTACTTCAGTCACAACACACCGTGGACAACTGTGAGCCCACTAGGCTGAATGCGACGAGGAAGGCTGTGCTAGAAAAAAAAAGACAAAGAGACTGGGTGTGTAGGATATAAATGTGCATGCCACTGTCCTAAAAAGAAATTTACATTAAATGTGTTCTATCTTTGGAGCTATTCAGAATAGGGCATATGTCCGTACAAAGTTTCATTTTTGCTTCAAATGAGCGTGCTCTCGTAGCTCTGAATTCTGACTATCCCTCTTGGGACACACTATGTTCACCAGCTACGGTGAGAGCGAGCATCCTTGTCATACATCGTTTTCAGTTCTCACCTCTTACTGCTCCTCATTCCCTATGTGACATTCCGCTTTGTGTGCAACTCCATTCTCTCTAGTCTCTACCAACATCTTTTAAAATACTCTGCAGTAAACTTCAGTTGACTCTTTCTCCCATTTATCTCTTAATCATTATACAGTTTTGTTTTTGTTGAGCTGATATTAAAATGCGGCTGTAGACTGTGTGGTGACTGTTGGCGGTACTCGTTTTCCAAAGGAGTGATGGGATTTGAGAGTCGTTGGAGATTGATTAATTATGTAGAAGTGACTATTTTAACCCTGTCTCGCGGGTCAAAGCGAGGCCGGTGACTGTTATTTTTGCTTGAAAGTGTACGTGTGTCACTGTATAGAAAATATACATGTCTGCCAATAAACGCTTCCAAACAAGATAGGGAGTGGAAAATATAGAAACGACAAAACACAACACCTTACCACGCTTCAAACTTTATAGAAAACGCGTTAGTATTCAAAACAGGGGATCTGTCGTCTTGGAACATACCATCACGATTTTTGAACAAACATTGCACCATGGGGTGGATGTGATAAGCGAAAATAGTCACGTCTTCGTTGGCAATAATGCAACGCTGGACAGCAACCATTTGGCCGATGGAATACCACAATATGGAGCCCCAAATCATCATCGAACGCTGGCCACTCAGCTAAAAGTTGGAAAAAGTGTGCAGCAAGAATTGACTAAACGACTTTCTTGCATTGTCCAAGCATCAAGTTTATCTGTTACGTGCACATGCATCACTGATAAATAATTTTGGAATTACAGCTCGCCATACAATTTCGTGATTGTGGAGCTCCCTTCGTCTTATTTCCGCGATGACGGGGTTCGTGAGTCCGACACTCAGTTCAACACTGACTCTTGCAGGTATTTGAGGTGCCTCAGCTATTAGCACTGTTGTGGATTGGCAAGAGAGCCAACCCATTATGAGAGGAAGCCGAAAGGCACGCGTTTTAGTTCACGCAGGCTGGCGTGAGGTCTGGAACAGGACAAGGAAGTTAGACTTTAGCTAAAAAGGACGTAGCTGTGGAATACTTAACTTTAATCCATAAATGGTGAACATCGCTCTTGATGGTAGATGTTTTACAGCATCAATAGTAACTGGTAATGGCGCCTTGCTAGGTCGTAGCAAATGACGTAGCTGAAGGCTATGCTAACTATCGTCTCGGTAAATGAGAGCGTATTTTGTCAGTGAGCCATCGCTAGGAAAATCGGTTGTACAACTGGGGGGAGTGCTAGGAAGTCTCTCTAGACCTGCCGTGTGGCGGCGCTCGGTCTGCAATCACTGATAGTGGTGACACGCGGGTCCGACGTATGCTAACGGACCGCGGCCGATTTAAAGGCTACCACCTAGCAAGTGTGGTGTCTGGCGGTGACACCACATTCCTCCCCAGCAAAGCGGCGGACGGTTGTGGCATAAGGCTTCCGCCCGCCGGGGGAAGGATCCAATGTTGACGTATGCGACGAGGTGGGGAGCCTAACAACAGGCGAGGCTGTGCCACCCGCACCCTGCCATTCGGACCGAGGGGATCTAGGAAACGCCTGAAAACCTGCTCCAGGGTGCACGTCAACATGCGGTGTATGCGCCTGTAGAGAGACAGCAGGGGCCGAAGGGTCGACCTCCATCGGGCCGCGGCACCCGACGGTTGAAGACGATGTATGGTCTGGAGCAGGCAAGAGTTCCATGTCGGAGGACAACTGGTCACGGGAAGCGATCGGCGGCGCGTGACCCAGGGAGGAGCCCGGCGGCTGCAGCGAAGCATCCACTGCGGGCGTCGCCGGCGGGAGAACAGGCGGCAGCGGCGGCGCGTCGCCATGGGGCAAAATGGAAGGCAGCGTCGTTAACACCTGGGGCTGAGGCGAGCCAGTAGATGGGTCCCCAGGGCGCTGACCGGACGGCACCGTCGCTGAAAGCAAACGGCGAGCGGCAGATCCCGTGCGACGACAGAGGCGCAGCTGACTGAGACGCCGGCGCAGCTCACCAGAGGCCCCCAAAACCAGATACATAGCGCGGCCGAGGCAGCGAAGAATGCGCCCTTCGAGCCAACGCCGTGAACCTCGATAGTTGCGATAGTAGACAACGTTGCCTGGAGCAAAAGCAGGTGTCTGCCGCTGCACAGGAACCTTATGCGGCGGATGTAGCAAAGACATCAAGGTTCGATGAGGACGACCGTGTAGCAACTCAGCTGGCGAGCGACCACCTCGGGGCTGAGAGCGATAAGAGGACAAAAAGATCAACAACGCATCCTCCCGAGAATGCGACTCTGACAACTTCAACATCTGTGACTTGAAAGTCCTGACCAATCGTTCAGCAGCACCGTTTGACTGAGGCGAAAACAGCGCGGATGTCAGATGTTGAATACCATTGGCCTTGCAGAATGACTGAAATTCTGCGGACATGAATTGTGGGCCATTGTCGGAAACAATAGTCTGCGGAAGACCTTCAATGCAAAAGATAGCAGATAACGCTTGGATGGTGGCAGATGAAGTCGTGGAAGACATCCGGACACCAAAAGGAAAATTACTGAATTAATCTACCACAACCAACCATCGAGCATTCGTGAATGGACCAGCAAAATCGATGCGTGAGGGGAAGTGGCTTTTGGCCATGAAAAGAATTTCCGCGGTGGTGCCGATTGTTGTTCGGCACACGCCATGCAAAAAGAGCACATATGCGTAATCCAGGCATCGATTCCAAACCAAGTACAGTGCTGACGAGCAAGTTGTTTCGTTCTCACTATACCCCAATGTCCTTGGTGGAGAAGCCGGAAGACAGAGGACTGTAACGAACGTGGGACCACGACCCTGGACTGATCATTATCAGAACGCAACAGCAAAACACCACGTCGTACAAAAAGTCTCTCCTTGTGAGCAAAAAATCGGCGAACCAACGGATACTCGATCCGTGACTTTGACAAGGGCCATTGCGTGGCAACAAAACGCAAAACGGTAGCAAGGACAGGGTCGGCAGCTATGACTGTAGCTACATGGCGAAAATCAATCGGAAACGAGTCGACCACGTCATCGGTTTCCGAATCAATGAACATGCAAGCAAGTTCGGAGGAATCGTATGCTCTATCCTCAGCAACAGGCAAACGGGACAACGCATCGGCGTTTCCGTGCTTAGCAGTGGACCGATACAAGATATCGTAGCGGTACTGCGAGAGGAAAATAGACCAGCGAATGAATTTCTGCCCTGTACGTGGAGGTACAGGCTTGGTCGGACGAAAAAGCGATGTCAAAGGTTTGTGGTGTGTGATGATGATAAAGTGACAACCATACAAGAAATCATGAAACTTTGTAACACCAAATACGAGAGCCAATGCTTCTTTCTCGATCTGTGAATAATGTCTTTGGCAGACGAGAGCAATTTGGACGCAAAGGCAATAGGGCGATCATGCGAACCATCTTTGTGCGCAAGCACAGCACCGATCCCGAAATCCGATGCATCCACCATCAACAAAAGGGACTTCCGGGGATCGAATGGCGTAAGGCAAGTATTGGAAAGCAACGCCGATTTCAACTGGCGAAAGGCGCGTTCGCATTCCGCCGTCCAGACGAACGGAACACCTTTACGGCGTAAGCGATGAAGCGGAGCGGAAATGGAAGAGGCGTGTGGGATATATTTGTTATAGTAATTTATTTTTCCCAGCACACTCTGTAGCTGCTTCAAATTCTGCGGCGAAGGCAAGTCTTGTATGGCACGGAGGTGCTCTGGACTGGGATGTATGCCTTGGGCATTGAGTACATGTCCCAGATAGGGTCAGTCACGAGCAAAAAACACACATTTGTCCTTCCGCAAGCGAAGACCATTTTCAGACTGAGATTTTCACTCTGCAGCGGAGTGTGCGCTGATATGAAACTTCCTGGCAGATTAAAACTGTGTGCCTGACCGAGACTCGAACTCGGGACCTTTGCCTTTCGTGGGCAAGTACAAGACCATTTTGTCGCAAGACATGAAATAATGTTCTGAGATTGCCTAAATGTTCTTCTTCCGTCTTTCGGGAGATCACAATATCGTCCAGATAGTTTGCTGCAGTAGGGACAGACGCACAAACAGTTTGCAGATATTGCTGAAACAATGCAGGGGCGGATGCACACCCGAATGGCAATCGTTTGAATCGATACAAACCAAGATGTGTGGTAACCACTAAAACGCGCTGGGATTCTTCGTCCACCGGTATTTGCAAGTACGCATCTGCTAAGTCCAACATCGAAAAATATTTACGCGTGCACAATTTGTCAAAAAGATCTTCCCGGCGGGGTAAAGGAAAAGTTTCAATCACTAGTTGTGGATTCACTGTTGCCTTGAAGTCGACACAAAGTCTCAATTTTCCGGAAGGTTTTGGCAAAATTACTAAGGCTGATGCCCAGAGAGAAGCCTGCACACGTTCTAATTACACCTTGTGATTCCAAATCGTTTAATGTTCTTGCGACCTCATCACGCAATGCGTGGGGAACATTGCGCCCTCTGAAAAATTTAGGTTGCGCGTTTACTTTCAGTTCCAAATATGCTTTATAGTTCATAGCGCAACCGAGGCCCGGTGCTGAAATGTCTGCAAACTCTTCACATAGACGAGAAACACTGTCTGAAGGCACAGTCTGGTTCACTGATAGGACCTGATTGACTATAGACAAGTTAAACAACTGAAACAAATCGAAACCAAAAAAGGTCACTGCAGAAGAAGAACGAAGGATGTACAATGACACAAGTTTTGTTTGTCCTTTGTATGTTGCAAGAAGGCTGCACTGTCCTAACACAGGGATCACTTGTCATGAATAACTACTTAACTTAACATTTGCAGCATGCACGGAGGTGTACCCAGCTGTTTGTATGTGTCGTGATTGATCAGTGAAACTGCAGCTCCGGTATTGAGCTGGTATGGTATCACTTTGCCGTTAATGTCCAAATCTACAAAAAGTTTACTGTACTGCTGACGACAAGAGCGACTGTCTCATGCAACGTGAACTGACACTGGTACAAAATTACTTGCGACTTGACGGGAGCCAGCCACGGTGGTCTAGCGGTTCTAGGCGCTCAGACTGGAACCACGCGACTGCTACGGTCGCAGGTTCGAATCCTGCCTTGGGCATGGATGTGTGTGGTGTACTTAGGTTAGTTAGGTTTAAGTAGTTCTAAGTTCTAGGGGACTGATGACCTCAGATGTTAAGTCCCATAGTGCTCAGAGCCATTTGAACCATTTTGAAGTTGACGGGAGTTCCGGCGATGTCGACGCACACTTTTTGTGGGACGAACACAGTCACTGTTAGAGAGAGTGGCACTGGGCGGAGTGGAATGAACTACATGAATTTCCATGGGCGAAGTTTCACGAGCCTGACTATCCTTGGTTCGATTACGATTCCGGCGCAAAGCAAAGGGCCTGGAATGGTTGTGAGTGTCCAATCTGAGCTTTTTCTGGCAAACACTCTGAACATGTCCTCTTTTATTACAGAAAAAGCAAATAGCCTAGCGTGATGGGCAATTCTCACGCGAATGTCTTGTAGCACACCGCGGGCATGATTTGCTTGCATTTGTGTTTGCTTGCCTGCGCGGCACACGTGGCTGAGAGCCTGGTGGCAGCTACGCAGACGGGTGCGAGGGCTGTTTACTGTTCTGTGCAGTGCACCCGGTGGGCTGGTTAATGTGACACACTGCTGGTTTAAGTTTCAAATGATTTCTCAGCAAAGTCAAGTGTGTCCTACCGATCCAATATGTCCATCACTTGTTCAAGGGAGGGATTGACTAGTTTCAAAATTCGTTCCCTTATACGAACATCAGAAACGTTCTGTGCAACTGCATCACGTACCATAGTATCTGAATAAGGGAGTCCACATTGACACTCAAAAGCACAATCCCTAGTAAGGCCTTGCAAGGTAGCAACCCACTCCCGATCAGTTTGACCGGCCGTACGTTTTGTACGAAACAAGGTATACCTTTTTGCAACTACATTGACTGATTCTTCGAAATATGCATCTAATGCAGACAAAATTTCGTCGTGGGACAGAGTTGCTACGTCGCGTCGGGGAAATAATTTCACTATCACACAGTACGTTTGGACGCCTATGGAGGACAGGAGAAAAGGCTGCCGCTCGTTACCTTGAATTCTGTAGGCGGCGAGATGGAATCCAAATTGGCGTGACCACTACGTCCAGCTTTCCAGTGCAGCATCAAAAGGACGAAAAGTTGGTGCAACAGCGTGTTGTGGCTGCGTGAGCGATGGAGCGGCGGCCGCCGCATCGTTTTGCATTGCACGTTGACCCTGGACGAGCTGTCCAAGGGCATCCAGCAAGGCCTGCGTCTGCTGGTTCTGTAAGCGATAAAATTCGGACAGTACATCTGGAGATTGTGGCGAAGCCATTACACAAGTAAATCAGGGCAGTATAGTTACGAACGCGAATTGGCCTCGTCGCCAAAATGTTGTGGATTGGCAAGAGAGCCAACCCACTATGAGAAAAAGCCGAAAGGCACGCGTTTTAGCTCACGCAGGCTGGCGTGAGGTCTGGAACAGGACAAGGAAGTTAGACTTTAGCAAAAACGGACGTAGCTGTGGAATACTTAACTTTAATCCATAAATGGTGAACATCGCTCTTGACGGTACATGTTTTACAGCATCATTAGTAACTGGTAATGGCGCCTTGCTAGGTCGTAGCAAATGACGTAGCTGAAGGCTATGCTAACTATCGTCTCGGCAAATGAGAGCGTATTTTGTCAGTGAACCATCGCTAGCAAAGTCGGCTGTACAACTGGGGGGAGTGCTAGGAAGTCTCTCTAGACCTGCCGTGTGGCGGCGCTCGGTCTGCAATCACTGATAGTGGCGACACGCGGGTCCGACGTATACTAACGGACCGCGGCCGATTTAAAGGCTACCACCTAGCAAGTGTGGTGTCTGGCGGTGACACCACAAGCACAGAGCGGATTAGGTTGTGGAAAGGGGCCAAAATAAGTTGCTGTCAGTTTCACTCAACATACAAACTTTATTCATCTACACACAACATTATAACAAGGATGCAAAACACTAAAAACTTTAATCGACCTCCTTTGATTAACCTTAGATCGGCTGAAGGCCGCATTCCAGATCCAAGACACAAGGCCTTAGCAAGAAGTTGAAAAAAAAAAAAACAGGTTCTTCTTGAGGTTTCACCTAAGAATATTTTCTAAATCTTCAATCTAAACAGCCTGAAGGCCTTAGCAATTTAATTTTAATGGAACTTGGCTGGAGGCCGCATATTAAGCAATAAGAAGAGTTTCAATCAGAAAAGCAGAAGGCCTTATGTTAAGACAAAAGTGTAACACTCTTATGCCTTACGGGCAAGACAAGAACATTAACAGACATTAAAACTCGGCTGAAGGACGCACATTATCAAATAATTTAATAGCTCAAGCCCTAGAAAGAAGAGTTTCAGTTTGAAACGCAGAAGGCCGTCTCTTAAAACATTTCATATGAAATTCGGTTGAAGGCCCCTATAAGGAATAAAAATCTCATGCCTTAAGGGCAAGACAAGAATTTTAAAAGATAATAATACTCGGCTGAAGGCCACATACCGACAAAATATGTTTAACGGCTTAAGGCCTAGAAAAAGAGGTTCAATTTAAAAGGCAGAAAGCCTTATCTTAAAACATCTCATGTAAAATTGGGCTAAATTCCCCGTATAAAGAATAACAATCTCATGCGCTGGACAGCAACAACACGACGAGGAAAATACACTGCCTAAAATTACGTCAACGACCGGGGCAGGTAACCGGAACGTCAACGGCCACAAGGCAGAATATACCGCTGGTCAACTTCAATAAAAGGGAATAAATTAAGTTAAACTCCATGGGAAGACGGCTTGAAAACACACACGTTGTTGCTCGCGGGAATGTCCCAAAAGCGACAACCAGGATCAAACGAAGAAATGTAAATAGCTGAGGCTCGATTGGAGGTTAAGTGAGGACTCAACTCTCATGTTCAAGATTGGTGGGCGACGAAGTTCGTAGCACTCGCAAGCAGCACCTCACACTCCAGCCACACGTGCACGCTGCCAGCGGCTCAGGCCCCACTCCGCGCTACGGGGTCTTCCTTGCTGCTCCACGCCAATCGACTGACTCCCAGGCCCGGAAGCGGTGAAAGGACGAAACATACGTCGAACGACCAGCCAACCGTCGTCCCGCTCCAATCTCCCTCCGTCGGACAGTTCATGTGTGTCACCAGCGGTCGGCGAGCACTGGCTGTCCGCGCCTCACCGGCGCTCCGTACCCCGACTCCACTGCTGCTGCGTACCGACTGGATTGCTGGTCTGTCACCAACAGACTGCCAGGCACACGACGATCTGGAAATAATGTCGGTCGCTCCAGAGATGGTATGACAGTGCACTTATTTATAAGCGCTGCTGCTGCCGCTCACGGGCAAGTAAGGCAGGAAGTTAGTGACGCCAGTGGAATAAGAAAACGAGGCGGCCGTACCGTAATAGAAGATGACAGACAATAAATGGCACGAACACGGGCCGTGCACGGCTCAGTATTATTCTCTGATCGTTCTTCATGGTCACTCAACACACTTTCGTCTGAGTTGTGACTTTGTGGTGATGTTTTTCCGCTTTCTCTGTATGCAGTATAAATCTTCGATACAATGCCTCTTAAAACACCAGACCCTTCTCCTACTTTGGTAACGGAAGCTCCCAGCATACGAGCACCAACAACTTCCCCACATCCGAGTTCACTTGACTTCGACATAATGTACTCACTGCCATGATCACGATTGACATTGTAACATTCCAGGCTTATGCTTACTACCCCTGCATTATGTGTTGCTAGATCAATACTCTTATATCTCCAGCTATAATTAAATTCAATTACTTTGCGATAATAGGAAAAAGGCTTCTAGAAGAAAAATAACAATATCAATATATTAGTTACAATACCCTTTGTACCATAAACAACCAAAATCAGATGCAGGAAATTAATAGATGGAAAATGTTTAGATAAAAGAATAATATATTCTTCTCGTCATCTGTAAATGGTAGGAATTAAATCTCGAGCCTAGTTAAAAAATATAGGTAATTGCTCATTTAGCATAGTTAGAATGCTTATTTCTGCAACTTAAACATTAATGTGATTTTTATGTGTTTAGAAAATGTCTTAAACTTGTTCTAGCAAAGTAGGGATTTGATAATATTGTTAAACTATTTCATATTATAAATTATGTTTTCCATCATTATAACCAGTAGTACATTGTACTCGGCCTCGAGTATTGTTAGGGCAGATGAGTGTTGGACCCACTAGAGGAGAGATCTGTGCGTACAGTTGAGGTAAGTTCTTGGTGCATGATTCAGGTTCGAATTTACAGTAGAGCAGCTCATGTGTTGGACATTGTCTAAAACAGCATATTAGAACAGTGCAGTGACGGACTATTTCGGAGTGTTAAACAGTTTGATTTAATATCGCAAAAGGCAGAATGGTATGTGACTTCATATTCGTACTTTGTTGAGTATTAACGTTGAACAATGCAGTGTACCTCACACACGCATTTGTATCAGATTACTGCATTTGGACTATTTAATATCGCGAATGTAGTATGTACTACCATCGGTTAGCTGTAGTAGTAACAACGAGGCTTATTACACCTAAGATTGATCATGAGCTCATAAGATACAGGTTTTGAAGTGAATAAATCAACGTACATACTTTACTTTAGTTGTGGCCAATATCACTGTAGTGAAATCCATTATGGTATCCAGTATTTATTGAACAGACATGTTTTAGAAGGCAAGATATTCACAGGTATTTGAACCATTTTTAACTGCTCGCTAACCGGTGGGATGCTAAAGCATTTGTAACTTATTCAGTTCGTCGTCAAATACAACAGCGCAACCAGCAGGCTTTGGTAGCGACTGCATTTATATTCAAGCATGGATCTTCTATATTTTTGTCCAACTCCCACATGTCACGTAATTAGTGTTAAGCGCTGCATAGTGCTAACGAGGAGAACACGGCAAGTGCCATATCTCTATTTCCCAGGAACTTCGCTCTGGAGAAGATGGGTCAAAACAAGAGAACACGTGTCTCGGCTTATCCGTGGTACCTGACTGTTTCTGAAAAGACGACGTTCAAACTTTTCGTGGTATTTTCCAGGTACGTTATGTACCTTTTACCGCGTAGCGGGTTAATAATTTTGCTCCTTTTTTCGAAATACGATTATTACTTGTATTTCTGTTTTTCATTTATACACCCATATCTCTGGAAGATCACTACACGAATGTGGAATTGATAAAATTTTGCCATTATTCATCTATTAACTATGTGTCAAACGAATGAATTAAAAAAGAGAGAGGGAGAGAAAAATATTTGAAATTGTTTTCTGAGAAATTGCTTAATTGCATCTTGATTAGTAATCAGCTGCAAGCGCCAGTTATCGGAAAAGTGATCCGTTGTGCATGGTCTGTGGCGAAATTATTGCCAACGTGCGAGACCTCCACCAGTGTTAACGTCGTTTCTTTCCCGAGTGAGATTCATACGAAAAAATGTCGCTGTGGCAGACATGCTTTCGCGCGATGGTCGTGGAGTTCGGAATTATTTGTGTTTGCAATATTTGTACGATCGGTATCATACAAGAGAACCCGCCAAATTGTCATGAAGAATAAACATATTATTGAAATATAATTAATATAAGAATTGATGTGAGAAAACGAATATACAGAAGTGTGGAAAAGAAAACAGAGGATGTGTTAGATGACAATCAGGTGGGCTCAAGGAAAGGTAAAGGCGCCAACAGGCAATTCTAACGTTGCGGTTGATAATGGAAGCAAGACTAAAGAAAAATTAAGACACTTTCATAGGATTTGTAACCTGGAAAGAGCGTTCGACAATGTAAAATAGTGCAAGATTCTGAGAAAAATAGGGATAAGCTATAGGGAGAGACGGGTAATGTACCATATGAACGATGTAGTCTTTTGCCCCTACTGTTCAATCTGTGCATCGAAAAAGCAATGATGAAAATGAAAGATTCAGGAGCGGAATTAAAATTCGAGGTGAAAGGATATCAATGGCACCATTCACTGATAACATTGCTATCCTGAGTGAAAGTGCTGAATGGAATGAACAGTCGAATGAGTACAGAAAATGGAACGAGTAAATCTAAGGAAGTCGAAAGTAATGAGAAGTAGCAGAAATGAGAACAGCGAGTAACTTAACATCAGGACTGATGATTACGACGTAGATGAAGGTAAGGAACTTTTACTGGGCGGTAAAGTAACCCATGACGGACAGAACAAGGTCAACATCGAAAGCAGGCTACCACTGGCAAAAAGAGAAGTCGACTAGTAAAAAACATAGGCCTTAATTTGAAGAAGAAACTTCCGAGAGTGTCTGGACTACAGTATTGTAGGGTAGTGAAACATGGACAGTGGGAAGACCGGAAGAGAATCGAAGCATTTGAGATGTCGTGCTACAGACAAATGTTGAAAATTGGGTGGACTAATTAGGTAAGGATTGAGGAGGTTCTGAGCAGAATTGGAGAGGAAAGGAATATCGAAAACACCGACAAGGAAAAGGGACAGGATGATAGGACATCGGGTTAAGACATGACGGAATGACTTACATGATACTAGAGGGAATGTAGAGGGAAAACACTGTAGAGGATGACGGGTACTGGAATACATCCAGCAAATAACTGAGGACGTAGGTTGCAAGTGCTACTCTGAGATGAAGAGGTTGGCGCAAGAGAGAAATTCGTGGCGGGCCACATCAAAGTAGTCGGAGGACTGATAATAATATAAAAAAAAGGGAATGAAATTTTTAGAATACGAAAATTTAAAAAGGTTGTAGCCCTTCAACATACTATACCCAAATAAAATTATGAAATATGAAATCCAGTTGCAATTTTATGATTAATATAGCGCCCTCGTATCCCCTAATTTCATATGAGAAATGAGTGTACTAGACTTCTACAGAAGTGGGTAGATAAATGAAAACAATGAAAATAAGGGATAGTAAATAAAAACAATCGTATTCTGGACACAGGGTGCAAAATTAAGAAGCCGCGTCGATAAGCAATGAGCCACATTTCGCCTGAGTGTACCGTGCGTTACCTCGAAAACTTTGACCGTCGTCTTTTCAGAAACGATCGAGTATCTGTGGATAAGCTAAGACACGTGTTCGCTTATTTTGACTCTTCTTCCACTTGTGACGTCTCGTTTCGTCTCGGCTCGATGGTGATGGTTGTCGCAGTCGAGATGACGTGGAACGGCGTCCCGGCGATCACGAGAAGGCCAATCTGTAATTATATATTAAAAAAACACTCCTCCCGTGGTTTGGTTATTTTTCAGATACTGTCTCTCAATACTGATATCAACGTATCTATGGAGCAGCACACCGGAGTGTGCGCGCCGCCCTTGCTTGTAATTAAAGCAACGGTGTTCGATGTCTATCAATCTTCTCCACTTATAAATATAGCGACCGCACCACTCGATGACGCGATGACTCCTTTGATCTGAAATGACAACCGAAAGTCCTCTGGGTGTTCGCGACAGACTTCTCAGTTTACATGAACTTGCTGACTGTAGTTCTCATGCTCGATTTGAGAATGGGTATTCAAACGTTGAAAATATAATGTCTTGAACCATCAATCTATCACCCAAGACGATGCTACATCACGATTTTGCGAGGGTATTGAGCTGTTAATTATTATTCCGTCGTCAAAAACTACACGACATAATTCCAGGGATAACATACTCTTAAGCAATGTTCAGAATGTGACGTATTTCGGTGTAAACCGATTGCTGTTTACAGTTAAATTAACACTAAATCACTTTTAACTTTTATGTTATTCGAAAAATCAGTTAATTCTACAAATACATATTACAGGGTGTTACAAAAAGGTACGGCCAAACTTTCAGGAAACATTCCTCACACACAAATAAAGAAAAGATGTTATGTCCGGAAACGCTTAATTTCCATGTTAGAGCTCATTTTAGTTTCGTCAGTATGTACTGTACTTCCTCGATTCACCGCCAGTTGGCCCAATTGAAGGAAGGTAATGTTGACTTCGGTGCTTGTGTTGACATGCGACTCATTGCTCAAGCACATCAGAACGTAGCATCAACAGGGTAGTGTTCATCACGAACGTGGTTTTGCAGTCAGTGCAATGTTTACAAATGCGGAGTTGGCAGATGCCCATTTGATGTATGGATTAGCACGGTGCAATAGCCGTGGCGCGGTACGTTTGCATCGAGACAGATTTCCAGAACAAAGGTGTCCCGACAGGAAGACGTTCGAAGCAATTGATCGGCGTCTTAGGGAGCACGGAACATTCCAGCCTATGACTCGCGACTGGGGAAGACCTAGAACGACGAGGACACCTGCAATGGACGAGGCAATTCTTCGTGCAGTTGACGATAACCCTAATGTCAGCGTCAGACAAGTTGCTGCTGTACAAGGTAACGTTGACCACGTCACTGTATGGAGAGTGCTACGGGAGAACCAGTTGTTTCCGTACCATGTACAGCATGTGCAGGCACTATCAGCAGCTAATTGGCCTCCACGGGTACACTTCTGCGAATGGTTCATCCAACAATGTGTCAATCATTTCAGTGCAAATGTTCTCTTTACGGATGAGGCTACATTCCAAGGTGATCAAATTGTAAATTTTCACAATCAGCATGTGTGGGCTGACGAGAATTCGCACGCAATTGTGCAATCACGTCATCAACACAGATTTTCTGTGAACGTTTGGGCAGGCATTGTTGGTGATGTCTTGATTGGGCCCCATGTTCTTCCACCTACGCTCAATGGAGCACGTTATCATGATTTCATACGGGATACCCTACCTGTGCTGCTAGAACATGTGCCTTTACAAGTACGACACAGCATGTGGTTCATGCACGATGGAGCTCCAGCACATTTCAGTCGAAGTGTTCGTACGCTTCTCAACTCTTCGTGCTCGTATTGTGGACGGCTGTGATACAATACGCCATTCTCCAGGGCTGCATCAGCGCATCAGGGATTCCATGCGACGGAGTGTGGATGTATGTTTCCTCGCTAACGGAGGACATTTTGAACATTTCCTGTAACGAAGTGTTTGAAGTCACGTTCTGTTGCTGTGTGTTTCCATTCCATGATTAATGTGATTTGAAGAGAAGTAATAAAATGAGCTCTAACATGGAAAGTAAGCGTTTCCGGACACATGTCAACATAACATATTTTCTTTCTTTGTGTGTGAGGAATGTTTCCTGAAACTTTGGCCGCACCTTTTTGTAACACCCTGCATATGTCCATTAAATGATGCAAGCGACAGGAAGAATTAAAACTGAATTACGGTTTATTGTTCTTCGTAATTATTTGTCCCTACACTGAGCACACACACCGATGTATCATTCAGGGGATTGCGTCTGTTAACATGAGCAATTCTAACTTTGACGATAGCTTCTGACAACACGGCGCTATTGTAAGTTCTTCGTGATTGCGTTTATCTGTTGCCTACTCAAGTCTAATAACTGAGTTATGTCGGCGATCAGTCTCTTTCTGTGTTCTTTGATGTTCGTGACTATTAAGTATCACGAAGGCTAAGTCCCATCACCAGTCAGTAATCACACGAGTTATTTTTCTGTCACATATACCAACTATCCCGTTACCTGTCCAAACGGTAAAGATCATTTTTACTTCAGTCCGACTTCTGACTAATACTTCCAACCGTATAATTTTTTAAACTTCAGATCGGTCTTGAAACAATCTAATAGCGCTTAACATCCGTACTGCTATTGCAAGAGTACAATAGAGAAGTGAAGCTATCATCTCCATTGCCTAGTTACATCGTAGTCGCAGCGAACTTACAGCTCGATGCGGCCACAACCCTCTTCTAGGATAAAAGTTAGCTTTGGTCAATTGATGGTCTGGGCTTAAACCTTCATATCACATCAGATGGCTCTAAGCACTATAGGACTTAACATCTGAGGTCATCAGTCCCATAGACTTAGAACTACTTAAACCTAACTAACTTAATTACATCACAGACATCCATGCCCGAGGCAGGATTCGAACCTGCGATCGTAGCAGTATCGCGGTTCCCGACTCAAGCGCCTAGAACCGCTCGGCCACACTGCTGGCTTTAACCTTCGTAAATAATAATTTTTTGAATTCTTACTTTAAAGATTTTGTTTCGTATTGTATGGTATTCTTTCATTCAATCCTTTCTTCATTTTAAGCATTAGTATTTACATACCATTCTTGTTAATCAAACTGTCAAGAGTGTAAAATTGTTGGCAGTAGCTGTCATCATCTACATCTACATCCACATATATACTCCGCTAGACACCAAGCGGTGTGTGGCGGAGGGCACAATTCACGCCAAAGTCATATTCCCCCCACCCCCCTCCCCATCTGTTCCACTCGCGGATCGCGCGAGGGAAAAACAACTCTCTGAACGCCTCAGTCCTAGCTCTTATTTCCCTTACCTTCGAATGGTGATCATTACGCGATTTGAAAGTTGGTGGTAATAATATATGCTCTACATCCTCGGCGAAGATAGGATTTCGGAATTTAGTGAGCAGCCCCTTCTGTTTAGCGCGTCGTCTATCTGCAAGTGTGTCCCACTTCAAACTTTCTATGAGATTTGTAACGGTCTCGCGATGGCTAAATGTACCAGTCACGAATCTTGCCGCTATTCTTTTGACCTTCTCAATCTCTTGAATCAGACCCAACTATTAAGGCTCCCATACAGTTGAACAATACTCTAAGACTGGACGAACTAACGTATTGTAAGCTATTTCCTTTGTTGAAGGACTGTATGGCTTCAGGATTCTACCAATAAACCGCAATCTAGAGTTCACCTTATCCGTTACCTGTGTAATCTGATCATTCCATTTGAGATCATTTCGAATAGCCACACCCAGATACCCGACGTTACCGCTTCCAAAGACTGATCATTTATTTTGTACCCATACATTAATGGGGATTTTCTCCTTGTTATAAGCAGTAGGTTACACTTACTAATATTGAGAGATAACTGCCAGTCATTACACCATGCATTTATTTTCTGCAAATCCTCATTGATTCGTTCACAACTTTCGTGTGATACTACTTTCCTGTAGACTACAGCATCATCGGCAAGCAGTCTTAGGCCGCTGTCAATACCATTGTAAGAGATCTATGATTAAGGAATTTATTGCTAGCGCACTCGAGCAGCTGTAATTTCGATGGATTGCTCACGCGCTGCTTGCGATATGTAAGCTATAAGAGAATCTCAGACCAAAGAGCAGTGTTTGCTGCAGTAGGAACCGTGTAGCAGTAGGAGTAAGTGGTAGCTAGCAGTCGTGTGTATGGAGTTGGTTGGGCCGGTCGCGGGGAGCGATGGCGGTGCTTGAGCGATGTAGTACAAGGTAAAAACAGCCTCGCGCATATGTACTATTGTGATATCAAGTCACATGTAAATGTTTTTAAAAAATCTGTTAATAATAATCTTTCTTATAAAAATTAAATTTTGACAATCATTCATCTCAATTTGAAGAATTTACTAATTTCTCCAATCCATGGTCATCCCGATTATTGTAAAGAAAAATCAGTTGTTTCCTTTTGTACATGATAAATCCGTGGGGCAGCATTGCACTGGGCTGTGCCAGAAAAATTTCTTATAGGAGCAGATGTATATGCGTTATCCGGCGACTTTATTGAGGTAAGAATTTTCAATTTATTCAGTATGATCTTTCAGGGCCATTGCGCAGCACTGCTGACGTCCAAATTTACCAGTTTACATTCACAGTCAGTTAATTATTGAAAGGTTATTTATGAGTCACATTTTTTTGTTAGGAGGTTAGTCACATTGTATTATTGGTAGGTTACTGAATAATAAACTGTTGGTAGGTTATACTAAATGTGAATGTTATATATATATATATATATATATTTTCTGTTGGGTAGTTACACTGCATGTGAATTATATAATTATATTTTTTACTATTGGGAGGTTATTATAATCATTTTATCTGTGGCGAGGTTACACTAAATGTCAATGCTATACAAATGTATTTTTGAACTGTTGGGAGGTTACACCATCAACCAGATGGTTTATGTAATTCGTAAAAAGCAGAGGACCTATTACGCTGCCCTGGGGCACACCTGAAGTTACTCTTGTTTCTGTTGAAGTTACTCCGTAAAGGGCGACATACTGCTCCCTGTCTGTTAGAAAACTTTCCATCCAACCGCATATGTCATCGGATAGACCGTAAGCGCGCACTTTTTGTAGCAAGCGACAGTGCGGAACGGAGTCGAACGCCTTTCGAAAGTGGAGAAATATGGCATCAACCTTGTAGCCGGTATCTAGAGTCTGCTGTATATCATGCACAAAGAGGGCCAGCTGTACCTCGCATGACCGCTGTTTCGTAAAACCGTGCTGGTTTCTGCAGATGAGTTTCTCAGAGTCTAGAACGGTCATTATGTCTGAACACAAAATATGTTCCATGATTCTACAACAAATCGATGTCAGTGAAATTGGCCGGTAATTATGTGCATCCGATTTTCTACCGTTTTTGTGGATTGCTATGACTTGGGCCTTCTTCCAGTCCCGTGGAACTTTCCGCCATTCCAATGATCTGTGATAGATTACGGATAAGAATGGTGCTATATTTGTAGCATGTTGTTGTTGTTATGGTCTTCAGTCCTGAGACTGGTTTGATGCAGCTCTCCATACTACTCTATCCCGTGCAAGTTTCTTCATCTCCCAGTACCTACTGCAACCTACATCCTTCTGAATCTGTTTAGTGTATTCATCTCTTAATCTCCCTTTACGATTTCTACCCTCTACGCTGCCCTCCAATACTAAACTGGTGATCCCGTGATGCCTCAGAATATGCCATACCAACCGATCCCTTCTTCTAGTCAAGTTGTGCCACAAACTCCCCTTCTCCCCAATTCTATTCAATACCTTCTCATTAGTTATGTGATCTACCCGTCTAATCATCAGCATTCTTCTGTAGCACCACATTTCGAAAGCTTCTATTCTCTTCTTGTCTAAACTATTTATCGTCCACGTTTCACTTCCATATATGGCTACACTCAATACAAATACTTCCAGAAACGACTTCCTGACATTTAAATCTAGACTCGATGTTAACAAATTTTTCTTTTTCAGAAACACTTTCCTTGCCATTGCCAGTCTACATTTTATATCCTCCCTACTTCGACCATCATGAGTTATTTTGCTCCCCAAATAGCAAAACTCCTTAACTACTTTAGGTGTCTCATTTCCTAATCTAATTCCCTCAGCATCACCCGACTTAATTCGACTACATTCCATTATCCTCGTTTTGCTTTTGTTGATGTTCATCTTATACCCTCCTTTCAAGACACTGTCCATTCCGTTCAGCTGCTCTTCCAAGTCCTTTGCTGTCTCTGACAGAATTAGAATGTCATCGGCGAACCTCAATGTTTTTATTTCTTCTCCATGGATTTTAATACCTACTCCGAACTTTCCTTTTGTTTCCTTTACTGCTTGCTCAATATACAGATTGAATAACATCGGGGATAGGCTACAACCCTGTCTCACTCCCTTCCCAACCACTGCTTCCCTTTCATGTCCCTCGACTCTTATAACAGCCATCTGCTTTCTGTACAAATTGTAAATAGCCTTTCGCTCCCTGTATTTTACCCCTGCCACCTTCAGAATTTGAAAGAGAGTATTCCAATCAACGTTGTCAAAAGCTTTCTCTAAGTCTACAAATGCTAGAAACATAGGTTTGCCTTTCCTTAAACTTTCTTCTAAGATAAGTCGTAGGGTCCGTATTGCCTCTCGTGTTCCAACATTTCTATGGAATCCAAACTGATCTTCTCCGAGGTCGGCTTCTACCAGTTTTTCCATTCGTCTGTAAAGAATTCGCGTTAGTATTTTGCAGCTGTGACCTATTAAACTGATAGTTCGGTAATTTTCACATCTGCCAACACCTGCTTTCTTTGGAATTGGAATTATTATATTTTTCTTGAAGTCTGAGGGTATTTCGCCTGTCTCATACATCTTGCTCTCCAGATGGTCGAGTTTTGTCAGGACTGGCTCTCCCAAGGCCGTAAGTAGTTCTAATGGAATTTTGTCTACTGCGGGGGCCTTGTTTCGACTCAGGTCTTTCAGTGCTCTGTCAAACTCTTCACGGATTATCATATCTCCTATTTCATCTTCATCTACATCCTCCTCCATTTCCATAAAATCGTCTTCAAGTACATCGTCCTTGTATAGACCCTCTATACACTCCTTCCACCTTTCTGCTTTCCCTTCTTTGCTTAGAACTGGGTTTCCATCTGAGCTCTTGATATTCATACAAGTGGTTCTCTTTTCTGCAAAGGTCTCTTTAATTTTCCTGTAGGCAATATCTATCTTGCCCCTAGTGAGCTAAGCCTCTATATCCTTACATTTGTCCTCTAGCCATCCCTGCTTAGCCACTTTGCACTTTCCTGTCGATCACATTTTTCAGACGTCTGTATTCCTTTTTGGCTGCTTCAGTTACTGCATTTTTATATTTTCTCCTTTCATCAATTAAATTCAATATTTCTTCTGTTACCCAAGGATTTCTACTAGCCCTCGTGTTTTTACCTACTTGATCCTCTGCTGCCTTCACTACTTCTTCCCTCAAAGCTACCCATTCTTCTTCTATCACCGTAAAACTTACTGTCAGGATGACTGATTTTTCTATTTCTTTTTGCAACAGAAATCTAACAGTCAGGATGACTGATTTTTCTATTTCTTTTTGCAGCAGAGGTGTGTTCATTATGGGTTGTATAATTCGGGTGCTGCACACTGAGCGAAGCTCCAGGCAAATCGAGTGATGGCACTTGCCGTCCGTGTTCTCTTCGTAGGACTACGTGATTGTGACAGCGGCCGCGTAGGTGGTTTCTGGCCATGTCATGGGAGTTCCGAAGCACGGTTCAGAGTAACATTTCACACTGATTGGTCATTACTCCAAGAGAACATACAAGTTGTCACCTGCCTCCATTGTGTGACTGAGCCACACCCGTTCTCGCAGCCAGAGCTTTCGAGAGGAGCGGAGGAAGATCGCAGGCAGGCGGGCTGTGTGTTTGTCTTCCGGCGCGCCAGCGGGCGCAGGCGCGATCGCCGCTGCCGGCCCACACAGCGTCGGCGTCCCGGCGTCGTGGGGGGAGGACCCGCCAGTCGGCGTCTGCCGGACACCGCGACGCCAGGCGCCGGGATAGGCCACGCGCCGTGGTACGCGCCGCCCGCTATGCGCCGCGGTGACGCCTCACGCCGTCCTCTCGTCGCGAACGACGGCCCGTGTCTCTTTGTTCCGCGTTCCTTTCCGGTGTGTTGGTGCTTACCTGTGCATCGAATAATATCAAATTGCGGGTGAAAGGTGTAGACAAATCCAGAACAACAAACCAGTGTCATTAAAATAAAAAAGGAAAACTGTCGCATTATTAGTTCACTGATATCGTTTGTCATGGATAGGCATCAGCTGCACGGTTAACTCACCAGCTTGCAAAGACATCAACTTATCAGCTGTTATCTAACCAGGACAGCCACCTACAGGACAGCACAATTAAATAATCAGCAGTCAAGAAAAAAACTACGTCTCCACTACAATAAGTGGGTACGTCATGTTCCACGCTATATTAACTGTATGTACCATCTATATCATCATTTACATATCTGTTATCTGTTTACGTTTTACACACCTTCCGTTCTTTGAGTCCCACGGACATTTCTCATCTTATCACTCTCTCAGGCTACGTATGAGAAAGTCTTGTTTTACACGATACTCTGCGTCGGCACATTGCTTCTACAGTTTCACACCAGCGTTAAGGAAATGATAACCGATAATAAATGTACAAGTAAACTGAATTATAAAGCAATATTGTTTCGTAATTATGTTGTCGTTTCCTCAATCCCCAAACCTGTGATATGTTTATCTATAAGCCCCACATTTATATGTTACACATGTTTGATTGGCGACTTCATGTTGTCTTGTGCACTACGACCAGATAACAGGTATACTTGAAAAAAAGAGACAGCATTGGTCGTATATTTTTTACTATTGCAAAATCGATTTTCTGTCACTGAGTGATCATCTTCACATGTGATTGCCGTAAGCTTAGTGACAACAGTGCATCCCAATTTAAGTTATACAATATAGCACTGAAGATGGTCACTCAGTGACAGAAAATCGATTTTGGAATAGTAAAAAATATACGACCAATGCTGTCTCTTTTTTCAAGTATACATGTTTATGTGATGGGAGCGATCTGTCGATTCCCTTGCCGTCATCATTTGATCTTCGGAAATTTACAATGCATCCTTGTAATCACATAGTGGGGACAAACTAATGTGTTTAGCTACAGCGGAATGTGTTCCCACTGCGTGACTGATACATATGCCCTATAAACTTCCGAAGATCAGGTGATGGCAACAAGTTTCTGTGCAAATCGTACATCGTGAAATGAATAAATTTCTTTCTATCAACCCCATATTTTTGAGTGAATAAAATACTTTAACGACGTAGCTACTCACAATTAGGGTCATTTATTTTCGAAGTATTTTCTGTCAATATATTTTTTTATTCTATGACATGGCAAGAGATTTTTCTGATAGTTGGACGAGTTACTCTTGTAAACGATTCATTCAAGCACGATATGTTACATTTTATGTTTGATTATGATATATGGCAGTATGATAACATTATCTGTTTCGTAGAATATTTCTCGATCAGTTATTTTACTATTGCCTACACATCTACGGAAGATTCACGTCCAACCGAAACGAGTGATAAGGGAAAAAAAAGAGAAGAATTGAATCAAGGCGGACAGTGAAAACCTGTTTTATAACCAGTGATAGCGGATTTTTTTTCAAAAACGCTGTCAGTTTTTGCACCGTTAAATTATTCTGTCAAAGAAAGGACGGCCTTTCGTCAAACAGATTTTTGCTCGTGGAAACATGTTAGAAAGAATCCCTCATGGACCTCTAAATCTAAGATTCCTATGAATGGATGGCCTACATTTTGCACTCAGTAACATACTTTCATTTAATTACATTTAGAATTATTTATTTGCTAAGTATTTTCAGGGGTTATTAACAGACTTTTCTGAAAATGGATGCTCTTTCGTCAAATAGCGTATCGTGCGGACGAAAAATTGGAAATAGTTAATTAATCGTGTTGTGAGGACGTCAGCAGATCCTTAGCGGACTGCTAGGCCAGATCTACTACTTGAATCAAATAAAGCATCGATCAAGATAAGCACAGTGATTTCACTGTAATTAGTGGATATACCATTTCACATTGTAACAAAGCTAAGACTTATATTCCTTAAGAAGAAACTTTTCGAATCACATATCTAAGCACTTTGTATGTTGTACCATTTCTTTTATCCTCTGTTATGCTAAGCCAGTTCGGTATTTTATTACTTTTTGCGACTTAACTCTAAAGTTGACCTCATAATGTTGCACCATAACATAATATCATGATTAATTAAAATTTTGGGTGTTATCCACTACAAGAAAACACAGTATTTTTCTAAAGTCGCAAAATACACTTCGGAAACTAGAACTGTGGATCGAGAACGTATCGTTCTGAATGGCAACTCATTATCCGGAGCACATCATTTCCTAGCTGCGGGACAGACATCTGATACGTGTTCTGCATCTCCATCTTGGAAAGAAGATACAGTTAGTCGTTCACCAGTGCTGACCATTATTATCTGTTATCAAGTAACTAATCATGATTTATGGTAATTGATATTGTTTTAGTGGAACTGGATGTAAGCCATTATTTGAAGAAGCGTCCTTGAGTGGGCAATGTACGATACGTTTGTTAATTCGTTAGGTTTCGAAATTGTTCGAGGATCGATGATTATAATTGTGTAAACGATCAGTCGATGATATAGGAATTAGACAATGGACGAAATCTTGATTTGAGTAAGGGCGAGAGAGGAAATTGGTGGTGTCCTATTTCAAAGGTATTACCCCTGCGTTTATCTTAATTGATTCGGGGAAACAACCAAAAGCCTTAATCAAGACTACCGGACAGGAAATTGGACCGTGATGTTCACGAATGTGAGTCCAGTCAGTGTCTCATCCGCCGACTGCGTTGTTTTTCATATTAGTTTCCACAGTAAAAAATCCGCACGTTTCCGTCATGATATTAACTTAGCCTCCACTGCTCTAAAAGCGTCTGTATTGCATATTTACAATTGGTAATTTTGTGTTTCCGTTGCTAAATTTTGTTAAACTGCCATTTAATACAACACTGTAGTTGTTTCCCCCATCACAGCTCCAAAAGACTCCTTTCTTTCCAATCTTCCGTTTGCCATTTCGTCTCTGACATAGCTTTCCGACTCCCTTTTCATATATTATTCTCCTGCGTCCTCCTCTTCTCCTGTAATTTGAAATTCGTTTCATTTTCTTCTTATGTCGTCTGTCCTCACCGAAACGGTATACGTGCCCATAGTACTTCAGTTATTTTGCTTCAATTACATCGTTTATAGCGGTGCCTAGTTTCGTTCTCTTCCGTATGTCTTCATTTTTAATTTTATCCCTTATTGTTATACTACAGCAATACCTCCAAAATTCCATACTGACGCTAATTCTATACTTTCTACAACGGAATTAAATATCTCAATATTCGTTTCTGATATAATATGTGTGCTCCATAAAACTCCATTTAATTGTTTCGTTGCTAGTCTACCTTGGCCAATGCGATTCTAAACGTATATAAAGGTCCACAGATCTTACTTTCCGAAAATCTAACGTCAGAACTCGATTCATCCCAACAGCAACCAAATATTCAATTTTCTCTAGATCAATGATGAAACTCCATTTCTAAACTCATCTGAAAAATTTACCTCATTGCCGCTCTTGATACTGTTCAATACTTGGCTTAATTTCTCTTCATACTTATCCTTGGCATTAACTCTATCATCATGTGATGGAGCGGACATTCCAATTGCAATCACTTCGTACCACTGTACTTCAGCTCTACTTTCAAAATTCGCTCATCAGCTGCATCCCAATCCTTAATGTTTTTAACTACAGCTCTCATGATAAGTGTAGAAACCCCAACCATTGTTCGCTTGTCTTTACTGATGCTGTTGTATAGATGCATATAACCATCCGACTGTGGGCGTTCTTCCCCTCCCGTTTAGTCTGGATGGGTGCCACCATGTCTGTTTGAAAATGCCTTACTTTATTCACAACCTTACTCATTTTTGTTTATAGCCCTTTAATATTCCAAGTTCCAAAATTCATAATCCATTTTCGTTTGTACCGTCGTCTTCTGTTAAATCCAAGGGCTTTTTCTTACTGCTTTTCATTCAATGAAACACACTAATTTTTGTGTTTGGAACTTCCGTGTTTATAAGTGAAAAAAAAGCTTAGCTATACCGATTCACTTATTATCAAAGCAGTATAAATGACTATTACAGCGAACTTTGACATACTTGTGCCACGTTATAAAGCGTAAGTACTTTGCTTGGAACTACTACAAAAAGCTACTGAAATTCATCACCAACTCGGCTACGAATCTATTATACCTTTAAAAAATAGTTATTCGGTATGCTTCGATAATAAATGAAAGGAAATCAGTTTCTCTAAAATTTTCTAAGTCTTTGATTCGATAGCATAGATGTATCTCACAAAAATGGAAATGCGGAGAAAAATTAAACTTTGACCTTAGTGCTTTGCATCTAATACCGCGCCTGCGTCTATGAACGCAGAGATCACGACGAAATATTCTGTTACTCACTGTGCAACCTTTAGGAGATTTCTTCTCACGACAGACACCTAGAACAAGTGACAACAATAAGTCGCTACTCCAACGCAGCAAGTGAGTACCTTAATGTGATACCACTAACGTTCTATTTTGTTCTAAGTGATATACAGGTTGGTTGTAATTAAACTTTCAGTACTGGGGAGGAAACCTACGAAAAACGAGTGATCATAGGACAATGAAACTTTGTGGAAACATTTGTAAGGACATGTGGAAGAGAAATAACGAATAAATAATTAAAAGAAGCTCGTTTTAATTTCCACATTAGTGGGCAAGGTCTGTAATTTCGTCCAATGTTTACATTACAGGTTACAAACGTTGCTACATCCACGACAGCCTGAAACCACTCAAGAGATTGCATTTCACAACTGTTCGCAGCACTTTTAGAACGGTGGGCAAAGGAATCTTCAGCTGTCGTGACACAGTTCGTGCACATTGCGTCCAGCGTTCTCAGCCACGTCAACAGTAATTTCTTCATCATCTTGTGGCGCAATTGGTCGACGGCCTTTTCCGGTTCAGTTCCCAAATTTCCAATTAATTAGAACTTCCGTATTATGTTCTTCGTCACGCGTGCGGAAATAGGACATGTACATATTAGTTTAATGCTTCGATACTCACGAAGAGCAGCATTACTATTACCGTTGTTTTGTTAAAACAGCTTTACGAATAAACCCCTGATCATCTCGTCCAGACTCATACTGTTTGTCTGCAACTGTAATGCACACTGACGCTTGTGTTTCAGCTCTGCATTGCCGTACTAGAATCGGCGTCTAACGGTGAGTTACGACACTAACACTACTAACAACACAAATCCTGCAGCCCGCAGTATGAATATCATTCCTATGACGTTGTGTACCCATATAGTAAATAGTTTTCCGTCTAGACTAGCTCAACTAGCGAAAATGTAATTGTATCCACCTTGTATTTTAACCACTTCCATTATTTATTAACTGTTGGCAGAAGTTATTGAACTCCTCCTCTGCCTTAGTTGGAAGGCTGTAGTATGCATATATGTGGACAGTACCACCTAAAGAACTACGTTCACTTGTAGAGTAATTATCTGGCGTTGTATAGCTCGAAGATAAAACGTTTGCAATGAGATTGAACTGTGAGGTCCTAAATATTTAGATCACTTTTTGAGAATTGTCTACAGCTGAAACACATCAGCATATGGTAAACGAAAAGTGCAGTTCCGTTCCACGGCCGTTGCGTGGAATTTCAGTTGTTTTTACTACCTCCTATTTTCTATGATTACTACAGCTTTTATATTCATTTACAGTTTTGCAATTTCTCGTTATTACGCCTACATTTATCAACTCATGGTATAACTAAAAAGACATTTTCTGTAGATGGCCAAGACATTTATGGTATTATTGTTATTTCTTATATTGGTAGGAGTATGTCAGATTATGTGATACAAGCTTCTATGAAAAATGCAGCAATTATTTCCACTGAAACAATGATATCGTTCAGCTGTCTGGAATCTATTCTCGGCCGGCCTGTGTGGCCGAGCGGTTCTACGTAGGTACTTCAGTCTGGAACCGCGCGACCGCTACGGTCGCAGGTTCGAATCCTGCCTCGGGCGTGGATGTGTGTGTGATGTCCTTAGGTTACTTAGGTTTAAGTAATTCTAAGTTCTAGGGGACTGATGACCTGAGATGTTACGTCCCACAGTGCTCAGAGCCATTTTCAATCTATTCTCGACCTGTCGTCCATCTTTTGTCTTCATCTCCTTCCCCTCTGCCGTAGATATTTTATCTCTTGTACTCGGAAGAGACATCTTCACCTGAAAAGAAGGCATGCAGGTTCATCCCTTACGATTCTGCTTAACACTTTCATTTGTTCTATTTGATTACTGAAAGCGTATGCAAGATTAAAATCATAGACTAGGAAACTTTCACGTACTAGTAAGAATCCACGGAAGAAATAATTATGATTTACATTGCTACTAGGTAAGCCTACTTAGATATGCTTTGAAATCCAAATTAAGTACATTTCAGCTGTCAGTTTCTTTAGTACATTGATATCAGTCACAGCTATTGTCAAATCACTTTGGATTCATTGTCAGCTCTTCTTACTAATTTAATAATATGGTACTGTTGTATTAAATGGCATGTGTTACAGTTTCTCGATATACTTCACCTTCCTCAATAGTTTCTGCAACTTCAGTATGGTACTTTAAATCTTAGAGACATACAAATAAGTACGCGCATCGACTGAGATGCGTTATCTATATGCTTTCATTTTAGATTGTAGGCTACATCGGGAAATACTAGTATTTCTTTTTAAAGTCTAAGTGACGCATTACATACTGTATGAATTCCAACTACTAACTGAATCAATTAAATTAAACTGCAAAGTTGGAGTCCTGAACTACCAGAAAAAAATAAAAACCAAATCATTATAATAAACCTCCATACACTTGCTGTACGATTTAACACAATAAATTATATGCACCACATTAATTTACAATGTAATTAGCTTTTGTAGCTCTTCTCTCTGTGATTTCTTACGCTTGGATACACTGAAGACGGCACTGTTGTTTCGCACAAGTAGATAAGCAAGTTATTCGAGTGTGTTACTCGTAATACAAATGGAAGGGAAATAATTACGAAAGAAATCTGCAGGCAAATGAGCTAAAAAAAAAAAAAACAAGAAAGAACGTAGCTAGCATGGACTCCTTGATGCAATAAACAGTCGACGCAATTGTGTTAGCCACTTAACTAATACAAATTAGCTAAATGTTCTCGTTTCGGCTTAAACAAATACGAACATGTGCGCCATTTGCCGCTATGTACCGTGTTCTGTAGGACGGATGTGCATAATAATCATCACGTTGCCATAAAAACCTCCCAAATAGAGAACGTTAACGAACAAAAAGGAAAGGAAATAAATAATTAATGCGCAGCATACCCAGGGGCGTCGTTGAGTTCAGCGTAATGGCACCTCGGTTTCTCCTCACGCTACTGCTTCGTTATGTTCCAGGCTGCGTTATGAATCTCTTGCCCGAGTTCAGCAGAATAGCGGGCTCATGGCGAAGTACAACTATCACTGACAGATAAGAACGGAGCTGTTCGCTACAGCTTGTCGATGATACTACCGGCAAGACAGTTCAAGATGAGTACAGAGGACAACGTAATACAGAACATAGCCAGGATTACAATTTTTTATGTTCCTTTTGAAACGACTGGTCAAGACTAAATTTGTTCGCAGTAGACGTATTGTTTCTTAACATCTAGTCGAGCTACTAGGTATTCACACTCAAGTCTTTTGAAAACAATGTTTTGGAATAAATAGAATTTTAGTGCAGCTTTCGATACCCGAAAATTTAAGCGTGGAATTATCTAACTTCGATCTCTTTCTCGGCGGCAAGCTCCATTAGAATATTCGTAGGTTTGAAAATAAAAATACGTTGAAAATTTTATGAGCTGATAAGATAAATGTGGCGGTTCTCCGCAGAACATTTATTCACTAGAAAATGTCGTAAAAATCGACCAGTGTGTGGAATGTCAATATGCAGGATCTCTGGCTGTTATAGGAACGAATGGAAGCGACGAGTAGAGAACACTGGAACAACAAATAATCATAATGGAAACAAATCCGCGAACCAGTGGTTTCCCCGATAGGAAGTGTCACGACTGAGTACATGAAAACCTTGTGACAGAATCTCCAAGGTTTCAGTTTGCGGATATGCGATTGTGGACAAAGTCATAGTAACGAGAGATCCACATGGTCGCCGTTCATGTGAAGTTAGGCGTCAGCATGTCTCCTCTTTGATGCCCGTACACATTCAAAAATATTTGGCAAATTCCGAAAGCATTGACTACCATCCAAAAATTCCAACGTGTTCAGGACGGGAGCCACGACAGATACCTTGTTGTCGGAACGCTATTTACGAGTACTTAGGTACCCAGACAAATGAGAAATCGAAGAAAGGGAGTTTATCATTTTTTAATCGAGTAAAACAGAAGTGATTTCTGGCGTTCCCCAAGGCAAGAGTTTTACGCCCTTTGCTGTTTCTTATCTATATAGACGATTTGGGAGACAATCTGAGCAGCTGTCTTCGGTTGTTTGCAGATGACGCTGTCTTTTATCGACTAATAAAGTCATCAGAAGATCAAAACAAATTGCAAAACTAGTTAGAAAAGATACCTGAATTGTGAGAAAACTGGCAGTTGACCCTAAATACCGAAAATTGTGAGGTCACACACATAAGTTCTAAAAATAATTCGTTAAACTTCGATTACACGATAAATCAGTCTAATCTAAAAGCTGTAAATTCAACTAAATACCTAGGTATTACAATTACGAAAAACTGTAATTGGAAGGAACACATAGAAAATGTTGTGGGGAAGGCTAACTAAAGACTGTGTTTCGTTGGCAGGTCACTTAGAAAATGAAACAGATCTACTAATGAGACTATCTACACTACGATTGTCCGTCCTCTTTTAGAATACTGCTGCGCGGTGTGGTATCCTTACCAGATAGGACTGACGGAGTACATCGAAAAAGTTCAAAGAAGGGTAGCACGTTTTGTATTATTGCGAATATGGGAGAGTGTGTCACAGAAATGATACAGGATTTGGGCTGGACATCATTAAAAGAAAGGCGTTTTTCGTTGCGACGGAATCTTCTCACGAAATTGCAATCACCAACTTTCTTTTCCGACTGCGAAAATATTTTGTTGACACCGACCTACATAGGGAGAAACGATCAACACGATAAAATAAGGAAGTCACAGCTCGTATGGAAAGATATAGGTGTTCGTTCTTTCTGCACGCTATACGAAATTGGAGTAATAGAGAATTGTGAAGGTGGTTCGATGAACCCTCTGCCAGGAACTTAAACTTGATTTGCAGAGTATCCATGTAGACGTAGATGTGGAATCGACGCCTCACTTGCTGGTTTTTGACATATACCTAGCCTTAGACGTTAGGAAGTTTGTAGCATTGACGTGAGTGCACTTGTGCCTATGTCGTGTTGGGGAAACCACTGGATTCCTAACATACATTTTTAGGGTTATTTGCTTGTAGCTTGCTTGTGCTTACAGTAATCAAACACGCCGTAGAGACGAGTGAGCATCCCTATACGTACACTTCACTAATAGACGTGATTTCAGGTGGATGCAATAATACGAGAAACAAGAGAAATCGTGTCGGCAGGGTGTGAGTAACAGTATACTGGAATTAAATATAAAGTAAACTGGATTAAGTCTAATCCGTAAGTGTAACTGATACATGGTACGCACCATAAAACAAGCATTTGCTGCTTTGTAGTTTTGTCTTTCGGTGTATACTTGTATGAAATTGAATTAAAATTGTAGTTATGTGCTCGTCTACGTTTTTTCTCTCTCATAACTTCACTGTAAATTATATCTGTAAGTATCTCTCTGCATTTGTTGGCGCGTTTCTACTTTCCCTCCATTTCATATCATTTGTTCAACAATTTTTCCTTCATGCAGCAGTTTTATTCCATGCTATATGTGCAGTTTTGCAAAACATTCCAAAGTGATTTGCTTTAAAAAAATGTTACAAGTTGGAAGATAGTTCATGGTTATCTTCAGAGCACAGGGAGTGACTAGCACTTTGTTAACTGTTTATTTTAATTTTTTACCACATTCGACAACACAGTCTGGCAAATTTCCAGTATCGTTAGAAATACTACGATCAGTATCAGATAAACTTCTTTAAATAAATATTCTCGGAGATATTTTATCTGAAACTGAAAAAAAAGAATGAATAAGCGCTGTTGCTATCAGACAGATACCACATTGAGAAATGAAGCGGATGTCAGCACGTGTAAATTTGAAGATAATAATATGCTAAAGATCAGGCTTAGGTCTTCATGTGTGGATCTAACTTCCCCTGTGGAAATTACTTACTGGTCTGTAGTTCTGGCTACCACTCAGAGTTTTCTTATTTCTTGCATAAACGCACAAACTAAATCGCACCAGTGAAATATATGTTTCGCAGTTGCAGTAAATTTTGCACTTAAACTTCGTTTGGTGAAGATGGGAAGAGAATACTGCAAGAACAGCGTCAGAGACTCCTTACATTTTCGATAACTGTTATGAAACATCTATTTTCTTTGAGTTTATGAAACCGAGGTTATCTTGTAACTTTATTGTTCGGCTTAAGTGGAAGGCTCACGTTGTACAATTTTTGTAGAGTTACAATTATATCGCCATATTTGTATCTTCGTTTGTGTTATCTCTCCACGACAGTCGACATAGGATTCTTTTCTTTTCTGTATACTGATATGAAACTACACATTTGTGAGAGTTCACACACACAGCTTCACTAAAGGAGATGCCTCTACGTGGGAGAGTCGCAACAAGATGCATCCATATACTAATAAGTTGTTGTTTGGGAATGTTTCTTTAATGATATTACGTATGAAATGAAGTGACTGTGTGCCGTTGTTGGCCGGGAGGCTCCGTCCGGGGAAGTTCGGCCGCCGGGTTGCAAGTCTTGTATCTGGCGGCGCCACATTGGGCGACTTGCATGTCGGTTGAGGCGACGATGATGAGAACAACACAAAACCCAGTCGACGAGGGAAGAAAATCTTCAACCCGGATGGGAATCGAACCCGGGCCGTTACGTGGTAAGCAAGCACGTAACCACTCAGCTAAGCAAGCGGAAGATATGAAGTATAATCGGTTTGGGCGAACTTTTCTTACTAACATACGTAGGTGATCTCAGAGCGCTACAGCAACCTTTTGTACACGATATGGTAACCCATATCGTCTGCCGTTCAACTCCGTACTGCGTCGGCTTCTGCATTAAATATTTATTTCCTTTTCTTGTAAGAATGTTTCAGATACATGTACTTTGCATGGAGTCCTGAAATCTTTGTGACACATTCACAAAACTTGTTAACAATATGTCCTTTTCACGTTTACCTTACTTGGATTCGCTAAATGGCAGAAAGCCTGAAGCTGTCGAATGTTGTCAGTTACGTCTTCGATGACTGCCTGGTGATACTTTAACGCTATATACAAATACCTTCAGACCGATCCGTCATACAAATAGACTAGATGTGAGAACGGCTTCTTTCTTTCGTTGTTCAACTGCGCTATCGTATTACCTCTAATCACATACTCCTTTTAAATACTTTTCCATTCGATGAAAGGAGAGCTGGAACTTACTGCACGCTGAATGTCTGTTTATAAGTTCTTGAACATTTTTACATTATGATATTGAATATAGCTTCCTATACTAGTAACTTTCTAAACAAATACAGGAAATTCTATCAATACAAGCGTATATTTTTTATCAGAATGATTTTCTCCTACAGTGATAACACCGTTATAGCGTTCCGTGTGTTTGTCTTTCGGCAGAAGTAAAGAGAAAGAAACAGCTCTCCCGACTGGTTGACATCCTAATGCGGGTCCTTCGATAGGTATGAAGTGCTGAATATTAACTGTACATCGGAAAGTGTATCGCTAGTAAAATACTTTCCTGCGAAATTGAACAGATTTTTGTCAGGTAATTAGGAAATCAGTTTCACTGTATCGGTGCTATAAGGAAGTCCGCCGTGGCTACCATAAAATTTGTAGTTCGGTGGCATGTTATAACACTGTGGAAGTCTAGATGTATTCTCAAAGTGACATATTTCAATTTTTTCTAATGTCAAAGGATTCTTGGCACTAAGTTTCAGAAATCAGATAGCATAGTTAATCGGTAAATTATAATAGACTCATAAAATTAAAAGATAATGAATTGCGTGCTGTGAAACTTCTCATTTTATCTGCCATACCTGCGATAAGGCGCATTGAAACATTATTGCGTGTGGTTAATTCCATTATAAAATACATGTTACAGGGACTTTAGTCGATTAACAGTCATAATTTCCCCCTTGCCTTCCTCTGCCTCACTCCCTCTCCCCACTAATCAAGCGACACGATTTGCCGACAGCCATCAGTACGGGTCACTCTCAGACAGTGGATTTTCCAGTGGCACGTAGTAAGATAAAGGCAGGAGGTCCCCCAGGTCCCACTACACTAAGCCTTCTGTGGAAAACGGAATCCGCTAAGGAAGATGGCCGTTCATCCGCTCACGAAGCTGGCTGTTCATCCACTCCAAATGGGTGGTCACAGTTATAACAAACAGCCCCCTGGACCTTCCGGGAGCTATCTTAGCATGCGAACTTTTGCAGCAGTATTACGTGCAGGTACAATGGCATTCGCGAAGTTCGTAAGGGAAGACCTTGGGGAGGGCAAAAGTACCTGCGACCCGACACCGCAGTTAGAGAGGGGGAGGGAGGGAGAGAGAGAGAGAGAGAGAGAGAGAGAGAAGGAAGTAAAAACATGTTTTTAGCTTCTGAGTCATCATATGGTTGCGTTCTTAGAGATCTTCGTGAGCTCTGAATGCCTTAGTCTTTGAGTCTTAATAAAACGATGAAATCCCTTCTGCTGCATACTAAAATTTGAAACAATTCATTACGAATACCTGAGGATTACATACGAAACTTTTCCTCTAGCAGTTCCACATCTCATCCAACCATATACGTACTACAGTGCAGGCGAAAAGTGACTGCTGAACTCTAATCACTAGGGGTCTACTGGTAATGATCAGCTCTATAGCATTTATGTAGGGCTCTGTAAGTACGCTCTGGAACTCAAGTGGTCCTCCTGCATCGCTAAGGGATATGTTCTCTGCGAACATTACACGAACCAACCAGGTGAAGAGGTTCTGGCTTGCTACGAAATAATACAAGATGAAAATTCTAAGAAAATAAGTGTAAGCTACAGGGAAACATGGGCTTCATACGATGTTTCCAAAGCGAAGCGAGAACAATAAGAAAGGAAGACTAAGTACTCGGATTAAATAAAGAAAGGATGCAGTTTGTCACACTTACTGTTCAACCTATACGTTGAACAAGCAATGAAGGAAACTTTCTGGCTGATTAAAATTGTGTGCCGGACCGAGACTCGAACACAGGAACTTTGTCTTTCGCCGGCAAGTGCTCTACCATCTGAGCTACCCAAGCACGACTCAGGCCCGGTCCTCACCAGCTTCACATTGCCAGTATCCCATCTCCTACCTTTCAAACTTCACAGTTTCATATCAGCGCACACTCCACTGCAGAGTGAAAATCTCATTCTGGAAGCAATGAAGGAGATAAACGTTCAGGAGTGATACTGAAATTCAGGATGAAAGGATGTCAATAACAGGAGTCGCTGATGAGGTTGCTATCCACAATGAAAGTTGGGAAGAACTACAGGGCCTGTTGAATGGCATGAGCAGTCAATTAGTAAGGCATATGGATTGAGTATAAAGGCGACAGAAATGAGCAGCTGTGGAAACGAGATTAGCATCACATCAAAATTGGTCATCACGAAGTGGCTGGAGTGAAGGAATTCTCCTACCTTGGAAGAGAATTAACACATGACTGACGAAGCAAAGAACACACAAAAAGCAGACTACACAGGCGAAGAGGGCATTCTTGGCCAAAATAAGTCACAGATTGGTATTGATTTGAGGAAGAGATGTTTTAGACTGTATCTTTGGAGTGCACCATTGTAGGGGAGTAAATATTGGACTTCGCGAAGACGGAAAAGAAAAGACCAAATGCGTCTGAGATGTAGTACTATAGATGGACATTAAAAACTAGGTGGACTGATAAGAATCGATGAAGAAAGGAACATACGGGAAACACGGGAAAGAAGAAGGAACAGTGTGGTATCGTGCAGAGGTAATGTTGTCACACCAGACACGACAAGTCGAATCGAACCACAAACATTAGTGAAAGCTCTCTGTAATCTGCAGTGGCGTATGTAAGGCGCTTCTGAAGACCACACGTCACTTCTTAGCATATCAGCGCCCTCACACTAAGGTCAATACAGTATCGAGCTACCAAGAGCCCTGCCCCAGTTCGTGACCTCATCTGATGCAGTCAACATTATAGTATAGGAGCAACATCAGAAATTTTCTAAGGGACTAGTTCATTTAAATGTAGAACATTGTACTGCACGAGAACAGTCTGCTAATCTGTGAATCAAGTGACGTTTTAATAGTCAATAACAGTTGTAGCTTCTCAAGCAATCCTGTGGCATAATCTGTGTCAAAGTCAAGTAAATCTTTTATTAATTTATGTAATACAGTGAACTAATATTTGATATGTTGAAATTAGATGAGCCTTCTTCCAGAACTGTAAAAGAACCCACAGTTGCGTTTTGACAATTGTAGTTTCATTTGGTCTCAACAGTCAGGATGATATGAAATGTGTTAAGACATCAGGGAATAGCATTCATAGCATTAAATGAAACTGCTGAGGATAAAAATTGTAGGGATTGAAATACATCCAAAAAATACTGATGGACGGAAAAATAATGATAATAATAAATGGAGCACTCAGAAAGGAAGGAGGAAACGAAATGAAACTTCATGGATGGAAAAGGTATGTGATGTTATTTCACTTATTACAAAATCAAAATTTACAAAGTACTTGGCAATGTGAACCTACTTATCCATATGACATTGCACGCCTCCTGGGTTGGATGCATATACTGAGTCGGTTGGGAAGAGTGTCAAATTCTTTCATCTTCTCCCCTGGCAAATACCCCCAAACAGTAATAACTGATCATTGACACTATAGGTACTCACATAGACAGAGTTGGCGTCCAGGATGGTCTCACAAGATATATTGGGAACAGATCTGGGGATCACATATCACATATTTCCATGTTGAAAAATGCCACCACGATACTGTCGCATGAGAACCAAAGCATAAGGAGGTGGGGTGTCCATGACGTACCGTTGTACTATCAGAGTTCGCTCAATCACTACCAGCTGTGACCTGACGTCGTAACCGGTGGCTCCCTGCACCACGATGCCGGGAGTAATAGAGCTCTACTTTCCCAAAATATAGGAAAAATGGGACCTATCGAAGGGTCGCCGCCATACTCGCACGCGATGGACATACAAGGTAGTGCTGTATCATGACTCATCATCAGACACTGGCACGGCACCACTCGTTTGAGTTGTTATGTTAATGGCATCGCATGCATGAACGATAAATTCCTAGTCTGTCTGCTGAAGGTCTCCTAGCAATGCTGGGAGATGACCCCGAATATCGCAGGGAGTCCATTAGTTGTTCTCGGATGGTAGGTGCAAATATGAAGGGATTATGATGATATATCATTCAGACATTCCAGTCATTTAAGGATCGTTTACCTTTGCACTTGATACTGGCTATAAAACTGAAATAACTAGAATGTGAAAAACCGAATTTCTTTTTGGTTCATTAGTCTTTTTGACTGGCTTGATGCACGAATTCTTCCCCTCTGCCAATCTCTTCATCTCAGATTAGCTCTTGCAACCTACATCCTCAATTATTTGCTTGATTTATTCCAATCTCTGTCTTCCTCTGCAGTTTTTGCCCTTTACAGCTCTCTCTAGTACCATGGAATCATTCCCTGGTATCTTAACAGATGTCCTATCATCCTGCCCCTTCTCCTATTCAGTATTTTCCACATATTCCTTTCCTCTCCGATTCTCAGCACCATTTCCGCATTCCTTACCTTATCAGTCCACCTAATTTTCAACATTCGTCTGCAGCACCACGTCTCAAATGCTTCGATTCTCTTCTGTTCCGGTTTTCCACAGCCCATGTTTCACTGCCACACAATGCTTTACTCCAGAAATTTTTCCTCAAATTAAGGCCTATGTTTGATACTAGTAGACTTCTCATGGTCAGGAATGCCCTTTTTGCCATTGATGGTCTGCTTTTCATGTCCTCCTTCCTCCGTCCGTCATTGGTTATTTTGCTATCTACGTAGCAGAATTCCTTAACTTCATCTACTTCATGACCATCAATCCTGATGTTAAGTTTCACGCAGTTCTCATTTCTGCTACTTCTCATTACTTTCTCATTACTTTCGTCTTTCTCAATCCAGGTTCAATACGCATTAGAGTGTTCATTCCATTCGGCAGATAATGTAATTCTTCTTCACTTTTACTCAGAACAGCAATGCCATAACAGAATCGTATCATTGACGTCCTTTCACTTTGAATTTCAATAACAGTACCAGAACCTTTCTTTTATTTCCATCATTGCTTCTTCGATGACAGATTGAATAGCAGAGGGAAATACTACAATCCTGTCTTTTGCCCTTCTTAGTCCGAGTACTTCGTTCTTGGTCGTCGTGTCTTATTATCTCTTGGCTCTTGTACATATTGTATATTACCCGTTTCTTCCTGTAGCTTACCCGAAATTTTCTTAGAATTATGGACATCTAGCACCATTTTATATTGTCGAACGCTTTTTCCAGGTCAACAGATCCTATAAATGTGTCTTGATTTTTCTTTAGTGTTGCTTCCATTGTCAACCATAAGGTTAGAATTGCCTCTCTGGTGGCGGTACTTTTTCTAAAGCTAAACTGATCATCTATCACATCCTCCACTTTATATTCCATTATTCTGTATATTATCCTTGTCAGCGACTGGAATGCATGAGCTGATAAGTTGAGTGTGCGATTATTTTCGCACTTGTCAGCTCTTGCTGTCTTCGGAACTGTGCGGATGATATTTTTCCGAAAGTCAGATTGTATGTCACCGGACTCATACATTCTACACACCAACGTGGACTGTCGTTTTGTTGCCACTTCCCCTAATGATTTTACAAATTCTGAGGGAATGTTATCTATCCCTCCTGCTTTATTTGATTTTAAGTCTTCCAAGGCTGTCTTAAATTTTGGTACTAATACTGGATCCGCCACCTCTTCTAAATCGACTCCTGTTTCTTCTTCTGTTACATCAGACAAATCTTCCGCCTAATAGAAGCTTCCATGTTCTCTTCCACCTATCCGTTTTCCCCTTTGAATTTAACTGTAGAATTCCTGTTGCACTCTTCATTTTAGCACCTTTGATTTTAATGTTACCAAAATTTTTTTGAAAGTTTTCTTGAAGCCTTTGGCTGCCATTCTTATTTCCTGTAGGATTGTACCATTTCGGCTTTAGGCCATTTTCAAGTATTTTATGGATCATTTTTTAGCAGTGTCTTGTGTCATATGCGTCGTTGCTCCTATGAGATCATGTTATGCTCATAAAATAAATCCGAGATGTTCAAGCAATTTTATAAGCACGTTACTTTCGAGGAGTTGTTGCAAAGTTCTTACATATAACAACTGCTCGAAATTAACGTGTCCTAAAATAGGGTGAACATCTCGGATTTATTTTATGAGCATAACGTGATGTTCTAGGAGCAAAATCGCATATGACATAAGCCGCTGCTGAATAATCATCCATAAAATACTTGGAAATGGCCTAAGGCTAAACTTGTATAATCACACAGGAAATAAAGAGAATGGCAGCTGGAGACCTTAAAAAAATCTTTCAAAAAATTCATCACAGCTGTGGGCCCCATCGCATTGAAAATTATAGAATCAAGGATGTTTGTTTTGATTTTCCCGCATGCTGAGTCAGTTCTTCCGACAGTAATTTCAATTTCGAATTCTTCACATTTTTCATGCAGCCATTTCGTCTTAGCTTCCCTGCCCTTCCAATTTATTTCACTCCTCATTGACTTGTATTTCTGTACGCCTGAATTCCCCTAAACCTTTTTATATTTGCTCTTTTTCCTCGATGAACTGAAATATTTTTCTATTGCCCATAGTTTCTTCGCAGCTGCCATCTTTGTACATATGTTTTTCTTTCCAACTTCTGTGGTTGCCCTTTATAGATATGTCCTTTCCTCTTCAACTGTACTGCCTACCGAGCTATTTCTTAATGCTGTATCTATAGAATTACGGAACCTCGAGCGTATCCCGTCATTCCTTAGTACTTTGGTACCACACTTCTTTGCGCATTGATTCTTCCTGACTAATGTCTTAAACTTTAGCCTACTCTTCATCTCTACTGCACTGTGATCTGAATCTATATCTGCGCCTGGGTACGCCTTACAATTCAGTATCTCATTTCGGAACCTCTGTCTGACCATGATGTAATGTAAATGAACTCTTCCAATATCAACCGGTCTTTTCCAAGTTTACCTCCTCCTCTTGTGATTCTTGAACAGGGTATTCGCTATTACCAGCTGAAATTAAAACTCAGTTAGTCTTTCCCCTCTCTCATTCCTTGTCCCAAACGCATATTCTCCTGTATCCTCTTTTTCTACTCCTTCCCCTAGAACTGCATTCCAGTCTCCCTTGACTATTAGATTTTCAATATCCTCATCCACTTCATCTCTTTATCTTCAGCTTGCGACGTAGGCATGTATACCTGAACTATCGTTGTCGGTGTCTGTTTCCTGTCGATTCTGATAAGAACAAACCTATCACTGAACCGTTCACAGTAACACACTCATTGCCCTACCGGCCTATTCATAACGAATCCTACTCCGGTTATGCCATTTTCTGTTGCTGTTTGTATTATCCTCTACTCATCCGACCAGAAATCCTCGTGTTCTTTCCATTTCACTTCACCGACACCTACTATATCTAGATTGAGCTTCGGCATTTCAGATTTTCTAGCTTTCCTACCTCATTCAACTGAATATTAAAATATAAAGTCAAATGCGGAAATTTCATTCAGATATGTTTATGATGCGCTTGGTGCACAATATGGCGATCCTCATTTCGACTAGAACCTTGAAGGTGGATAAGTCGGTTCTTGCGTCTCCATTCTGTGCAACATCGTGCCAACGTCACATCCGAATGCCACACAAGTCCGAATACTGCGCAATTTGACCGGCCACGTGAATGGAGAATCACAATGATGCCCCTTTCAGATTCTGTCAGCTGCGGATAACGATGTTTCACAGAGAGTAGGCAGCATCTCCGTATCTCTCAAAAAAATGTTCAAATGTGTGTGAAATCTGATGGGACTTAACTGCTAAGATCATCAGTCCCTGAGCTTACACACTACTTAACCTAAATTATCCTAAAAACAAACACACACACCCATGCCCGAGGGAGGATTCGAACCTCCGACGGGCTCAGCCGCACAGTCCATGACTACAGCGCCTTAGACCGCTCGGCTAATCCAGCGCGGCGTGTCTCTCATAGCGATCATTCAACATCTGACGCTGTTCACGCCCGTTACATATCCTATCAGACATAGTATGAACACTGAACGCGAACGATACTAACGCAGTCTGATGACCATTCTACCTGTCACATAGAATTGCCACTCCGAACATTTACATATCCGCCGACGGTGTGTACGTGTACTTAGATTAACATCCGACACTACCTTCTGAGTGCTTCAGTGTTTTGGCAGACAATGTAATTGAGCACGTCGGGTGCAGGTGCTCCTGTGAGATGAAAATGGGACTGCTCGTATGGCGTTATTGCCCAGAATATCCCATTTGGGGTTGCTCGGTCGCATGGTACACGTCTTTTTACTTACGTCACTTCGGCGACTTGCATATCTTTGAGATTAAGATGAGATGAAATGATTAAGACAACGCGAACTCCCAGTCCCGAACAAATTAATTCTCCGCTCCAACCGAGAATCTAAGCTGAGATGCTCCCTATCTAGCGGTAGAGAAGCTATGCATTGGACCATTAGCTGCGGGCTGTCTTGACATGAAGAGGTAGGTGGGCACAGTGAAGGATGTCGTGGACCGCATGAAATCAGTACGAAGAGTGAAGACCTGATGACAGAAAAGAAGGTAAGACCTGGACGATAAGAGGAGGAATTCTTATGAAATGCATGACAAAACGATGGTGAGAAGTTAACTCAACCTCAGCTGACCCTAATTATTGATATTAAATTCGTTAACCTAACAAAATAAATTATGTCATCAAGGTAAAATGTCCCCAAAAAGTGTCTTACATATCGACTTTGATTTAATTTATATCGGTATACAAGGTGGATCAAACAAAACTCTCCATCACAGAACAACACGGATGAACGGTGGAACAGCACACGCAGATTTGAGATTCTTGTCACGAGTGCACGATGTGTTTGGTGAGGAGAGAACAATCAGCAGACGCAGTGCAATCCCTGGCCTCCTCGATCACTTGATCACTTTCCCCATCCGTGGAGCAAACTGAAGGGTCAGGTGTACTCAGTCCTCACACACTGGAAGAGCTAAGAAACAAAATGGAAAACACTTTTGCTGGAATCCCTCAGGCAGTCACAGTCGCTAAGCATGTCTCAGTTTGATAAATCGAGCACAGTGCTTCATCGACGTCAACGGTGGATACTTCCGGAATATTCTGGTATCTTCAAGAATCATTCCCGCGCCGCACTGTAAATTTAATCCTGCTCCATTTTATTTTTGCTGACGTAACATTAATCAGTCACCAGACAAGTAGTAAAAGAAAATATGAAATACGTCCCTTACAACTGATTTAAATGCGATTCTGTCGTCGTATGTCGACTCTTATTCAGAAAAAAGACTTTTGCAGATTCATCTAGACTATAACATGACATACGAATTTTTCATCTTTTCATCTTCCAGTACATTATCGACTCGGTTTTTACTTATATCACGGAATGAAACAGTGAAATTCTACTTATCATTTTCCGTCTATCTGTGTGGCTACATGTCCCACCAACTCCTATTTAGCTTTATTTAAGTGTAGGTTGTGAGGGTATTGAGACATGACTGGAGTGAAATAGTGATATGGCTGCAGCACGGTAGATGCTAAAATTTAAATTAAAACAAGGGAAAAAGGATATTTGTCTAATATTCGGGTTGAGAGCGGATAACAACCCATACTGCTATGCTATTGTAGGATTTCCCTCAATTACCACAGCTGAATGCCGACAATCCTTAGATAAGGTTGCTTCTCTGATCTCACGACTTTCTAAGCTTGTACTGTGTCTTTAACGACGTTAATGCTCAGGGTACATCATCCCATCTTTGTTGACTCAGTGCAGTTGTTGCGACGCGGGCATGTGATAAGGCTGTGGAAACGATGTATCAGGTTTGGCGGCCCACAGTTTCTTTCATCACCTCCAGTGGTTGTACCACGGTACATTGCCTTCCTATGGATAGCGTACTCGAGACGTCGATTGGGTTGTAGACCTGATTATGATGTCCATGCACTAGGGGCCTCTACTACTTGCCGTAAAAATTGCTGTAGATTTCATATTTTATATTTCTGAGTTTTATTTTTCTGAGGCTCGCCATAATCCAACAGAATAATTGCCTATCTACGCAGTGTGTCGTGCATTCCTCTGAATCCCAATTGCTATCTACGTTCCCACATTTACCGGACGCCGATGGTACTCAAGGGTCGTGAAAGACTTCATTCTAAACTACAGAAATTCAATACGCTTCAATAAATTTTTAAAACTGGTGCCCATTAATATAAAGTAGCAGATAAACAGCAATGCAAGCCGTAAAACTATCCTACAATCATTCCATCTGCATAAATCCTTCTCTTTCACAGACGAATATTTTTTTTAAAAAAACTGATAGTCTGTGAAAAAAATAGAACTAGTTTTAAGAGTGGGAATGATATCTGCATGTTATAAGGACTTCTTGTGCATCACGTAATTCCACATTTGGAAGAACGCAACGTTGTCCACACTACTATTTTAATGCATGATAGGGGGACAAATATGACGTTTCCCATGTGAAAGATTTGCTTCGAGAAACCTTCGGTAATAACCATCTCTAGGCAATTTCAAGGTGTATGGCCTTCTAGATCCTCCGACCTAAATCCATCCGACTTCTGGTTGTGAGGATATCTGAAAGATCGTATCGATTAAGAATGTATATCGACTTTCCCTGATCCAAAGGATAGCGTACGATGACACATCGCTCTCGTTGCATTGTGAGCAACAGTGGATCACGCCGTGTTACGGGTGCAGCAGGTTTCTGAGCCGGGAAACCAAGTTCAGCACTGTTGTAACTCGTGACTAAATCTTAATGAACATGCCGCAACCACTTACGTGAGTGATCGTTCCTCCCCTTACTGAATCCACACCATTCTGACTGCTTACAGCGCCATATTTTAATCTGATGGCATAAAGTGGAATTATAAATTATTTTAGGCTACATACGATAGCGAATCGATTAATGAACATACCTACGTTGTTTCAGCGATCTGGAATGTATACAAACCGCATTGCAGCACTCGTAACACCGTCGTTTTAATTATAACCACTCGTTATAATAGCACAGATTTCCAACTTTTTGACTGCACCGTATTAGTGCTTTATGAAGCTGTATAGCTCGGAATTCCCTATACTTTTGTGGTGCGTATTGTTACGTGTAATTGTGACACTGCTGTGATACACCTTTTCGTCCCAGACTGATGACTGAATGAGGATAGATGTACATTTTAATGCAATACGTCCTAAACAGGCGGACTATAATTAGGAATACCGTAAGGTAATGCAGGGTCCCTCGGGCAGCAGACTGCAAAAAGCAGTCTCTGTTTGTGTAGCGTGCGCACACAGGCACCCGTTTGGGACAAAGAGTGCTGCCAACACTGCGGAACACGAATTCCTTGCGGCTAAGCTCTGTGAAACAAAAGCGGCCGGAGCGCACCTCTCTGCGCGCTCATTGCGGCCAACTTGCGGCGAAAATTACGTGCGAACATTGAAAGTTTATTCTTCCGGATAAAGCTCTGCAGCGATGCTGTTTACATATGCCATGGCGTTTAGGCGACAAATGTTCATCTGGAGAGGTGTCCGCCTCTGAGCGCCACGCTATTTCCAGACAGCTGTAAAGCCTTTGCTTCCAGCTGGACGCGTTTCACGACGCCGTGAATCAACGTGACAGCTCGTGCCCCGAGTAAACATGCTCGTTTATTTTTTCGCGGTAGCTCTCCGAGAAACGGCGCTTGCAGCCGGCGAACTCACAAAGCGTTCGGCTTCAAAGCACAATTAGTTCGTACAGAGAATCCCACCTTGGTTCAGCAAGCCTACGTGAGCAATACGTCAAAGCAGCTTCACTGAGAAACCATTGCTCGTGACCTGCTAGCGTGTAAGCGCGTCTCGCAGTGTAAACTTAGGGGTCATCACATTTCCTGCTGTAGTCACTATTCAGAAGATTTTGCAGTACACCTCTGCTAGGAGTCTCCTCTGTTTCCGCTGTAAATCGGAAAGTTCATTTTGAATATTTCGTCCGTAAGGGACAGCATTATGAGGACTCCGGCTGTTGACAAATATAAATCAAACAGTTTCTGCGCCAGTCACTTACTTTGCAACTTCAATTTTCGATGGTTCACCCATGTTTTTTAACCTTTACAGTGCCTTTTCTAAACAAACAATTTTTGTCATTAGCAAAAGACGCAAAATAACCTACACTTCCCTTGCTCTGCGACTGTGAAGAGACGTCTGTACTCTTCAATAACAGTCACATAAATAAACAATTCTCCATCTGAAGATGATGTAGTGAACCATCGAAACACACTAGTCACTGATGCAGATACTGTTTTATTTGTAAGTAGATTTTGAAAATGTGGTGTATTTACCTTGATTGTCTCAAACATATCCAGAGCGATTGAGTATATCGACGTGTCGTTTCCCTAATTTCTAACGCATAATTTGTAATGTGGTGAGTTCTGTGACGAACACTAGTAATTATTAAAGTTGAAATACATACTTTCTTGCGAGATTGAAATGAATATTCAAAAAATATTTTTTCAAGGAATACTTGCCCAGTATTGGCACTAATTATCTACGGCCGCTCGATTTTTCTGGCGTAACTGGAATGAATTACACACGCAAACCTTCTTCATGAATCTGTCTATCTTTTAGTGAAAACAGTGCCAACAGTCCTACAGTAGTTCCTAAGATTAGCCTTTAGAAACAGACAGAAAAAATGCAGCGGGGAACTTCAGTTTAATAGTGTGTATAGTTACAGCGCTAATAACTAGTGTCACACCGTCAGAAGAAGAGGTTCTACAAAACAATTCAGATCAAATTCACTGTGCACCATTTTAATGAAACTAATAATAATAATAATAGTACGAGGGTCACTCGAAAAGTAAAGAACGTTTTGTGTGACACGTGAGTAGTTTGGGTGCAGGTACGATCTACTACGGTTGTTTACTGATTAGCTGTGTGACTTTAAAATGTGTTACAAAACTAACGATTCTGATAACTGTGAGGGAGGTGTGCACTGTTATCCGCTTTTTAAAAGCGTAAAAGTCTGACCCGTCGAAATTTACACACAGATAAATAAGATTTACTTTACTGTGACGAACGAAGTTTCAGTTCGGAAGTGGTGGATCGTGTTTAGTGCCAGACGGAAGAATGTTCTCGACGAAGATTGTTCCGAGCCGGCACTCTCTGGTAATTGATGGAGTCAAAAGCAACGACTGAAACATAAATCCAAGAATACAGATGTTTCACAACTACCGGACTGCACTCACTTTTTCCAGACTTCTCAATAACTGTTTTGCACCGGGTTGTTAGCGCGGATATTGGCTATAAAAAAGTGTGTGCAGGTGGGTTCCTTGAATTTTGTCAGACGAACACAAAACCGAACGAATGCCAGCTGCATTGACATTTCTCAATCGCTATAAAAGGACGGTGGCGAATTTTTAAATCACATTGTCACTGGAGATGAGACTTGGATATTACATTTGACACCAACAACAAAGCGCCGGTTAGTGGAATGGCAACATTCGCAATCCCCAACGAAAGAGGAAAAGAAATGTAAATCGAGGCAGAATGCTAAGCAGGATAGTCACTTTCCCTCACAATAACGCACGTCCATATGCAACGGGAGTGCCAGAGGACTTGCTACAACGCTTTCAGTGAGAAATGTTTCGACATCCGCCATACATTTCGGACTTTGCCCCAAGTGATTCTCAATTACTCATCAAATTCCAAGATTTTTTGAGTGCATAACAGTATAGAGGTGATGCTGAATTTAAGGAAGCCGTTAATGGTACCGAATTGTATGTAAAATACAGCTGTGCTGAATTATGTCAAATTACCATACCTGGAGAAAAAAATATCTTTCCTTTCTGACTGATCTTCGTAGCACGCTACTTGACATTTGGAGGTATCAGTGGTAAAATACAGGGAGCGATAGGTTATATACAATTTGTACAGAAACCAAACCGCTGTTAAAATGAGTAGAAGGGTGTCTAAGGGAAGCAGTAGTAGAGGAGGGAATCATACAGTGTTGTATCCTATCTCCGAAGTTATTTAATCAGTGCATTGAGTAAACAACAAAAAGGAAGCCAAAGATGAATGTAGAGCAGAAATTAAAGTTTCAGAAAGAATAAAAAATTAGATGATATTGTAATTCTGTCTGACTCTAAGACTTGGAAGTGCAGTTCGACGGTATGGACAGTGTTTTGAAAGCAGGATATAAGGTGAACACTAACAGAAGCGAAACTGGGGTAGTGTAAAGTAATCGAATAAAATGAGGCAAGATTTTAAAGATGGCTGAAACCCTCTATCCATAATTATGTTGTGTAAATGGAGGTGATTTTTTACTACTGACGACGCCTTTGGAACGATTGTTTTATGAATCTCCATCGCAGGATGTGATTCTACTGTATTTTACTTCTGATGAAGGTATATTTAGATATTCCGAAACCGTGGTCAAGGATTTTAATAAATCTTTACACTGCAACTGTTTTGGCTGTCATCATTTACCGAGAAAAAAAATCAGGCAACGCTGAGGGAGTTAGATTAGGAAAAGATACACTAAAAGTAATGGTTGGGTTTTGCTATTTGAGCGATAAAGTAATTAAATGTTTAAATGTGTTGAAGTGTTGAAGTGGAATGATCACATAAAACAAATAGTGGGAAAAGCAGGCGCCAGGTTGAGATTCATAGGAAGAATTCTAAGAAAATGTGACTCATCGACGAAAGAAGTAGCTTACAAAACGCTTGTTCGTCCGATTCTTGAGTATTGCTCATCAGTATGGGACCCTTACCAGGTTGGATTAATAGAAGAGATAGACATGATCCAGCGAAAAGCAGCGCGATTCGTCATGGGGACATTTAGTCAGCGCGAGAGCGTTACGGAGATGCTGAACAAGCTCCAGTGGCGGACACTTCAAGAAAGGCGTTACGCAATACGGAGAGGTTTATTATCGAAATTACGAGAGAGCACATTCCGGGAAGAGATGGGCAACATATTACTACCGCCCACATATATCTCGCGTAATGATCACAACGAAAAGATCCGAGAAATTAGAGCAAATACGGAGACTTACAAGCAGTCGTTCTTCCCACGCACAATTCGTGAATGGAACAGGGAAGGGGGGATCAGATAGTGGTACAGTAAGTACACTCCGCCACACACCGTAAGGTGGCTCGCGGAGTATAGATGTAGATGTAGATGTAGATTCCTAAGGGACCAAACTGCTGAGGTCATAGGTCCCTAGACTTACACACTATTAAAATCTAACTTAACCTAACTTATGCTAAGAACAACACACACACATGCCCGAGGGAGGACTCGAAGTTTCGGCGGGAGGGGTCTCGCAGAATAGGAGCGTTTGAAATGTGGTGTTGCAGAAGAATGCTGACGGTCAGATGGGCTGATCGCATCACAAATGAGTCGGCACTGAACAGAATTATGGAAATAGGGAACTTGTGTCATAAACTGAAGAAAAGAAGGGATCGGTTGATAGGACAAGTTCTGAGGCATCAAGGAATCGTCAGTTTAGCATTGGAGAAAATGTGAGGGGGAGAGGGAATTTGCAGAGAAAGACCAAGAAATGAATACAGTAAGCAGGTTGCAATATTTATTCGGAAATGGACACGCTTCCATACGATAGAGTAACATGGAGAGCTGCACCAAACCAGTCTTCAGGCTGAAGACGACAACGATAATATCGATTCACACCGAATCTTGTCTGTGTTATGCAATCGCTTAAAATTTGGTGAGTAGAACAGTCATTTGAGGGCCATATTCTCCTAACGGGGGGCCAGTAGTTGTAAAGATGTGTTAACTTGTTATTAGTTTATGAAGTTCCACGTACACTGAAATGACTGAAGTCATGGTGTACCTCCTAATATTGCGTCGGACCCCCTTTTGCCGGCGTAGTGCAGCAACTCGACGTGTCACGGCTTCAACAAGTTATTAGAATTCCCCTGCAGAATTATTGAGCCATGCTGCCTCTATAGCCGCGTATAATTGCGAAAGTGTTTCCGGTGCAGGATTTTGTGCGCGATCTGTCCTCTCGACTATGTCTCATAAGTGTTCGATGTGTTCGTGTCGGGTGACCTGTGTGGCCAAATCGTCCGCTCGAAATTGTCCGGAATGTTCCTCAAAACAATCAGGAACAACTGTGGCCGTGTGACATGGCGCATTATCATTCATTCCATCATTGTTTGGAAACATTTAGACCATGAATGGCTGCCGATTACCTGCAAGTAACCGAACATAACCGTTTCCATTGCCTTGTTGACAACTTGGATCCATGGTATCGCGGCGCCTGAGCCACACTGGATCACTATCACTAGCTTTTTGAGTCACGGTCTTCTGATTGATTTGATGCGGCTCGCCACGAATTCCTCTCCTGTGCCTACCTCTTCATGCCAAATTAGCACTTCGAAACAACATCCTCATTTATTTGCTGGATGTCTTCCTCCACAGTTTTTGCCTTCTACAGCTCCCTCTAGCACCGTGCAAGTCATTCCCTCATGTCTTAACAGATGTCTTATCATTCTATCCCATCTCCTTCTCAATGTTTTCTACATATTCCTTTCCTCTCCAATTCTGCGCAGAACCCCGTCATTCCGTACCTTAACATCTCAACTAATTTTCAACGTTCATCTATAGCGCCACATCTCAAATGCTTCGATTCTCTTCTGTTCCGGTTTTCCCACAGTCCGTGTTTCACTACCATACAATGCTGTACTACAGACGTACATTCTCAGAAATTTCTTCCTCAAATTAAGGCCTATGTTTGATACCAGTAGATTTCTCTTGGTCAGGAATGCCCTTTCTGTCATTGCTAGTCTGCTTTTGACGTCCTCCTTGCTCCGTCCGTTATTGGTTATTTTACTGCCTAGATAGCAGAATTCCTTAACTTCATCTACTTCGTGATCATCAGTCGCGATGTTCAGTTTCTGGCAGTTCTCACTTCTCCTGCATCCCACTGTTTTCGTCTTTCTTCTATTTACTCTCGGTCCATATTCTGTACTCATTAGAGTGCTCATTTCATTCAGCACAGAATGTAATTCCTCTTCACTTTTACAAAGGATAGGAATTGTATCAACGAATAGTGTGACCGATATGCTTTCACTTTGAATGTTAGTACCACTCCTGAACCTTCCTTTTATTTCAATCATTGCTTCTTCAATGAGAGAGTGAACAGTAGGTGGGAAATACTACACCCCTGTCTTACACCCCTTTTAATCCGAGCACTTCGTTCTTGGTCGTCGACTCATTATTACCTCTTGGCTGTTGTACTTGTTGGTCCCTCCCTATAGCCTACCCCTATTTTTCTCAGAATTTCGAACACTTGCACCATTGTACATTGGAAAACGCTTTTTCCAGGTCGAAAAATCCTATGAAGGTATCTTAAATTTTCTTTAGTCTTGCTTGCATTATCAACAGCAACGTTACAATTGTCTCTCTGGTGCACTTAACTTCTTTAAAGCCAAACTGATCATCATCATGAATCACGTCCTCAATTTTCTTTTCCATTCTTCTGTATGTTATTCTTGTGAGAAACGTGGATGCGTGAGCTGTTAAGCTGACTGTGCGGTAATTCACGCACTGGTCGACTCTTGCAGTCTTCGGAATTGTATGGAAATTTTTCACGAAGTCAGATGGCATGTCGCCAGACTCATACATTCTACACACCAACGTGAATAGTCGTTCTGTGGCCACTTTCCCCACCGATTTTAGAAATTTTAAGGTAATATTATTTATCTCTTCGGCCTTATTTGATCTTTAGCCCTCCAAAGATCTGATAAATTCTGTTTCTGATATAGCGTCTCCTACCCATTGCATATCAACTCCTGTTTCTTCTTATATCGAATCAGACAAATGTTCCCCCTCATAGACGCTTCCAATATACTCTTCGCACCTATCCGCTCTCTCCTCTGCGTTTAGCAGTGGAATCCCCACTGCACTTTTAATGTTACTACCCTTGATACCATTCAAGAGTGTTTTGACTTTCCTATATGCTGAGTCAGTACTTCTGAAAATTATTTCCATTTCGATTTCTTCACATTTTTCACGCAGCCTTTTCGTCTTAGCTTTCCTGTAGTTCATGTTTATTTCATTCCTCAGAGACGTGTATTTCAGTATTCCTGTATTTCCCTGAACAGTTTTGTACTCTCTTCTTTTGTCGATCAACTGAAGTATTTCTTCTGTTACCCATCGTTTCTTCGCAGTTACTTTCTTTGTACCTATGATTTTCTTTTTAACTTCTGTGATTTCCCTTTACAGAGATGTCTATTCCTCTTCAACTGTACTGCCTACTGAGCTATTCCTTATTGCTGTATCTATATCCTCAGAGAACTTCAAGCTTATGTCGTTATTCATTAGTACTTAGAAATCCAATTTCTTTGCGTATTGATTCTTCTGACTAATCTCTTAAACTTCAGCCTGCTTTTCGTCACTACTACATTGTAATCTGAGTCTGTATCTGCTCCGGGATACGTGTTACAATCCAGTATCTGTTTTCGGAATCTCTGTTTGACCATGATGTAATGTAACTGAAAACTTCCCATATTACCCTGCCTTTTCAAAGTATACCTCCTCCTCTTGTGATTCTTGAACAGAGTATTTTCTATTGCTAGCTGAAATGTATTACAGAACTCAATTAGTCTTTGTCTTCTCTCATTCCTTGTCCCAATCTCGTAGTCTCCTGTAAAGTTTTTTTCTTCTCCTTCCCCTACAACTGCATTCCAATTCATCATCACTGTTAGATTTTTCATCTCCCTTACGTACTGTATTAACCCTTCCGTATCCTCATACACTTTCTCTATGTCTTCATCTTCACCTTGCGACGTCGTCATGTATATCTGAACTATCGTTGACCGTGTTGGTTTTCTGTCGATCATGAGAAGAACAAGCTTATTACTGAACTATTCGCTGGCCGGGGTGGGCAAGCGGTTCTAGGCGCTACAGTCTGGAACCGTGCGACCACTACGGTCACAGGTTCGAATCCTGCCTCGTGCATGTGATGTTCTTAGGTTAGTTAGGTTTAAGTACTTCTAAGTTCTAGGGGACTGATGACCTCAGAAGTTAAGTCCCATAGTGCTCAGAGCCATTTGAGCCAACTGTAACAGTCTCTCTGCTCTACCTTCCCATTCATAACGATTCCTGCTCCCGTTATAGCATTTCCCACTGCTGTTGATATTGACCTATTCTCATCTGACCAGAAATCGTTGTCCTCTTTCCATTTCGATTCACTGTCCTCTACTGTATCTAGATTGAGGCTTTGCGTTTCCCTGTTCAGATTGTCTAGCTTCCCTACCATGTTCAAGCTTCTGATATTGCACACCCCGACTCGTAGAACGTTACCCTCTCGTTGATTATTAAAATTTTTTCTCACGGTCACCTCCTCTTGGAGATCCGAATGGAGGACTATCCCGTAACTTTTTTTGCGGATTGAGAGATCATCATGACACTTTTTCGAGTTCAGGCCACATGTACTCTGGATACTCGTTGAGTGTGTTGAATGCAGTGGGATGCATTGCCTTTGCATCCTCATGCCGTAGATCACTGCTGATTCTTCCTCCTTTAGGGGTAGTTTCCAACCCGAGGGACAAGAGAGGGCCCTGAACCTCTATTCTCTTCTCCACACTCTTTGACAAGGCTGTTGGCAGAGTGAGGGTGACTTCTTATCCCGGAAGTCTTCAGTCGCAAATATTAATTATTAATCAAAATTTAAACGATGACGGGTTTCGAATCCGGCAACGCGGGCGTTTTGACTGCGAATGGAAGAAGCTACTGTGAGATCACGGGTGCACGTCTTGGCAACTGAAATAGAGACTCACCTTTCCAGTCGTCCAAGGTCAAACCGATATGGTCACGAGACCAGAAGACGGGCTGCAGACGATATCGTGGTGTTAGCAAAGGCACTCGTGTAGGTTATCTGCTGCCATAGCCCATTAACGCCAAATTTCACCGGACTGTCCAAACCGATACGTCCATCGTATGCCCCACATTGAATTCTGTGGTTATTTCACGCAGTATTGCTTGCCAGTTAGCAATGACAACTCTACGCAAATGCCGCTGCTCTCTGTCGTTAAGTTGTTGCGTTGTCCGTGGATAGAAGTAATGCCTGAAATTCGGTATTTTCGGCACTCTCTTATCACTGTGACTCTCGGTATATTGAATTCCCTAACAATTATCGAAATTGAATGTCTCAAGTATGTTGTTCTAACAACCATTCCTCGTTCAAAGTCTGTTAATTCCGTAGTGCGTCACGGCTCAAATGACAGCTCTGTCAATACACTGCTCTTGTATACCTTGTGTACGCAGTACTTACGTCGTTATCTCGGCCGCCGAATTCGCTTGTTCTAAACACGATGGAGCACTTTTAGGGCACCAGCTCATCGCCCTCAAACCAGTGGCTCGTACTTTACAGGACTTGTGCGACCTGTACGTAGGCATACGATGCCAAATACCTACAGAAACCTGCCAAGGATATTTCGATTCATTCACGCTGAATAGCTGCTGAATTTCGTTCGAAAAGTGGAAAAAGCCTATGGAAAAGCTTTAAGCAGTTGGTCATAACGATATGGCTTCTTGGTGTATATCCATGTTTGTGGATAAATAATTTTATGCATAGTAATAGACTGAGCGTGCCGATGATGCCCTTTGTTGCTGACAGAAGTCATTGTCCTCTATTCTTTCGTCCAGCGGAGAATTTAAAAGGGGCCTCATTGTGGTTCTCCATTCACGCGTCCGATCACATCGTGCAGTATCCGGAACTGTGTGGTATTCAGATGTGACATTGGTACCTGCAAGGTACGGGTCGAAATGAAGATCGCCATATTGTGTGGCCGCAGGGGTTGCTGAGCGGTTCTAGGAGCTTCAGTCTGGAACCGCGCGACCGCTACGGTCGCAGGTTCGAATCCTGCCTCGGGCACGGATGTGTGTGATGTCGTTAGGTTAGGTTAGGTTTAAGTAGTTCTAAGTTCTAGGGGACTGATGACCTCAGATGTTAAGTCCCATAGTGCTCAGAGCCATTTGAACCATTTGGAGATGGTGTGCTGACTCCTTCTTTCAGCTTTTCTCTAAAGTGGATGGGGTACTGTGTTAATCCAGAAAGACATTTTATAACTGACAATATAAAATTGCTAAATAGCACTTCAAGTATCTTCGTACACATGGGCCTACATACAGGTTAGCAGCACTGGGTGCGGCTACAAAATAAACGGGGGTATTGGAGAAAAACAAATAAATAAATAAAAACCAGTTATTATGGCTAGTATCAGTCACGCTATACAACCATCGTAACAGTTCATAAGCGATGGGCCGAGTACACTGCTCGCGACAGGAACCGCTCGCATGCACTTCGCACGTCGGTCTATTTGCAACCCCACGCCAAGCCTGAGCAGTCGGCTGTGCCGCTGCGGCTTACTCGGTTCACATCAAGAGAGCCCTCCACCGCCAAGTTGTTGTTGGTCAGGCCACAAACTCACTCCTGCTCTGTCCAACGCACAGCTCCCTCTTCCCAGCTGCCAGGCGCCACCCAACTCGAGCAGCAACACAGAGGGAGCTTTCAAGTAGGCGGTTCGCAACTGATCAAACATCGCGAATAACGGTACATTTACAGAAGTAAATAACCTTCAAAATGTAAATAAGGTTGGCGAATAAGCTATAGCCAATGAGATACGCATAATTACATCGAGGGGCAAATAAAAGTGACCCTGACGAGCGGATACTATTGCACGTGAATTTGTGGCAGCATTAACGGAGGAGGAAAAGACCTATATTTACTACCAACAGGATGGCGCAACTGCACACACAGCCGGCTGAACCTTGCATCACATTTACACAATTATAAAGCCTGAAAGAGATGTTAGCAGAGGTCAATCTAGTCGCGGCCCCAGCTGGCCACAGGTTACCTGTATTGCAAAAACCCTCGTAGTCTTCAAAAACTGCAGCAGAACGTTTAGTATGAGATTGAAGCAATTCCAACGGTCCAACTCCGATTCGCCTTGAGGGTCTAAAAGTGCCAAGAAATCAATATCTGCTATAGTCATATTAGTGCTGTATTTCCTTTCCTCTGTTGTGTTTCTTTGTACCCTGGAACTCTGTTATCCGGGCCACTTTCTTTTACTCCACCCTGTTTGAGGAGGTGCAACTGTAAATTTTGGTGGAGTAGGAAAACATTACTGAAACCACCAGCTGTATCCAACGTGGAACGTCCAGTACTCTAAGACTATAATCTCACTCAGATTAAGTTATCTTTCAGCGTGGAGAAAAGAAAAACGAAATGAAGACACCTCACATTTCACTACTGTCTCCTAAGGGGAGCCATTCAATCTAGGATCGTAGTAAGCCAAAATTAACGCGAACGAAGCTGTCAAATCATGTCTCCCTAGTAATAGCCGATGAAGCGATGGTTACATGGAGTGTGAAGACAGTTTAAAGCGTCTCATTGTCCGTCAGACTTGGGAGTCACTACAGTTTGAAGAAAGGACATTGTTGGTAAAACTAAAAACTAGAAAAATGGCTTGGTTCAGATGGCTCTGAGCACTATGGGACTTAACATCTGAGGTCATGAGTCCCCTAGAACTTAGAACTACTTAAACCTAACTAACCTAAGGACATCACACACATCCATGCCCGAGGCAGGGTTCGAACCTGCGACCGTAGCGGTCGTGTGGTTCCAGACTGACGCGCCTAGAACCGCTCGGTCACACCGGCCGGCTAAAAACTAGCCTATAAATTTCTAAATCGCAGCAGGCTTCTGCACCATTATCTTTAAGAGACGTAGTTGAACGACGAAAATATCCTTCTGGTAGGGAATTACAGCCCTCATAGAAAAAGTCAGTACCAGTGGCGAGGGTTTTGAAGAAGCCATACCATTCTGCGTCACCCCTAGTCAGTACCCTCTTATAAGAAGTTGCTGGACATGCCATAATGGTCTGCGGTCAGTTCCTTTAGCTGGCTCCACATTAAACATTCGCTAACGATGCTAACCCTATCCATCCGTTCCTTCGCCCTTTTCCCCCTGAGGGCATTTCCATATGTTCAGACTGTTAGAGGATGGATACTTGGCGATATTTATAATCTGACGAAAAAGAAAAAAAGGAATGAAATGATCGTTTGGCCGCCAGGTGAAGCTCTTATTTCAGGCGAAGTCGCATTAGGCGACTTACGCGTCGGTGATGATGAAATGATGATGAGGAGAGCACAACACCCAGTCCACGAGCCGAGAAAAATCACCAAGCCGGCTGGGAATCGAACCCAGGCCCGCTGCATGGTAAGCAAACACGATACCACTTTTCTTTAATCTCATTTTGTTCGTAATTGATCGTTGTATTTGTTCGGGGCGGACGTCCTACGAGACTTGTTGAAGTTCATCGTTGATACATTAACTCGGCCTTTTTATTACAGAGGACAGCTAACCCTCTGATCGAACACGTTGAGCTACCGTAACGGAAAGCAAAAAGAGTAACTGGGAGCTACGCGTGTATTAGGCTTTTTATAATTTTGAGGATTTTCCAGATCCCAGTTCCGACGCAAAACATAATTTGCGTGCGCGCGCGCGTGTGTGTGTGTGTGTATGTGTGTGTGTGTGTGTGTGTGTGTGTGTGTGTGTGTGAGAGAGAGAGAGAGAGAGGTGGGGGCGGGGGGTGCGCACGAATATTCGTATGAGTCGGAATATCAGGGAAGCGTTTTATTCCTTGTTTATAGAAATTTTTAATGTAGAATATTAATTATACTTTTCTCTCACTATTTTAGAGTGGGTGCTGGAGACCCCAAAGATATCATAAACTAAAAATAACGGATTCATTATCTGCATTATATCCCAGTAGATTAAGCTATGTAAAAAGTTACCATACGCACTTGTGAAATAGTCCAAGAATTGTATAAGTGTAAAAATGAGCACTAACTCAAAAGAATCTAGAGCTTTTGTAGGTGACTGTACAGCTGTTGCACACTTTTAAAAAATCATGTTTGTGCTATCAGGTCTACAATTGTATGTTTATTCTCTGTCAGTTTCGATTAAAGCAATCATCTTCACATAAGAAAAGTGTAAGTTACAAAAATGACGGATATACAATGAAAGAAGAAATCACAACACCAAAAGATAATTAACGTAGGGAGTCAAATTTCGGGAGTGCAGTTGTCCAGGTAACATATTTAAGTGATTAATATCGCAAGATCACAGGTTCGAAGGTGAAATGATGGTACACTAATAACTGGTGTAACTGCCAGAATGTTGAATGCATTGTGTTTTACAGGGTCAAGTTCCATGCCTGTTACACTTGGTCGGTCAATACAGGGACGGTCAAAGCTGCTTTTGGATGATGCTGGAGTTGTCGTCCTGTGATGTCCCACATGTCCTCGATTGGAGACACGTGAGGTAATCGAACAGACCAAGGCAACACGTAGACACTCGTAGAGCATGTTGGGTTACAACAGCTGTACGTGAGCGAGCGTTATCCTGTTGGAAAACACCTCTTGGAATGCTTTTCATGAAACTCCAGGTGTAGGTCCAGAGTGTCTAGCACGCAGGCAGATTGGTTGTAAGCCCTCAGCTTTTCTCCTCCTAGCCAACACACGCCAATCACAGAGGCAATATCGGCTTTCATCAGAACAAACGTTGCAGTGGCCTGACTCGGAGGTGTCCTTGAAGTAACTGATTGGTAACAGTTCGTTGTATCACTGTGGAGCGAATTACTGCTGAAATTGCTGCTGCAGATGCAGTACGAAGCGTCAGATCCATAGGCTGAACACGATAGTCTTCCGTCTCGGTAGTGCAGCGTGACCGCGCGGAGCCCGGGCTTCTAGCGACCGTACATTTTCATGATCACCTCTACCAGCGATCATGTACAGTGGCTACATTCTACATCGACATCTGCATCTACATTTATACTCCGCAAGCCACTCAACGGTGTGTGGCGGAGGGCACTTTACGTGCCACTGTCATTACTTCCCTTTCCTGTTCCAGTCGCGTATAGTTCGCGGGAAGAACGACTGCCGGAAAGCCTCCGTGAGCGCCCGAATCTCTCTAATTTTTCATTCGTGATCTCCTCGGGAGGTATAAGTAGGGGGAAGCAATATATTCGACACCTCATCCAGAAACGCACCCTCTCGAAACATGGACAGCAAGCTACACCGCGATGCAGAGCACCTCTCTTGCAAAGTCTGCCACTTGAGTTTGCCAAACATCTCCGTAAAGTTATCACGCTTACCAAATAACCCTGTGCCGAAACGCGCCGCTCTTCTTTGGATCTTCTCTATCTCCTCTGTCAACCCGACCTGGTACGGATCCCACACTGATGAGCAATACTCAAGCATAGATTGAACGAATGTTCTGTAAGCTACCTCCTTTGTTGATGGACTACATTTTCTAAGGACTCTCCCAATGAATCTCATCCGCCTTACCAACAATTAATTTTATATGATAATTCCACTTCAAATCGTTCCGCATGCATACTCCCAGATATTTTACTGAAGTAACTGCTACCACTGTTTGTTCCGCTATCATATAATCATACGATAAAGGATCCTTCTTTCTATGTATTCGCAATACATTACATTTGTCTATGTTAAGGGTCAGTTGCCACTCCCTGCACCAAGTGCCTATCCGCTGCAGATCTTCCTGCATTTCGCTGCAATTTTCTAATGCTGCAACTTCTCTGTATATTACAAGTATTATGCAGTATCGCAGAAGGAACATCCAGCTTCTCGTAGCCCTACTACACGATCTCGTCCAAACCTGGTGAAGTGTTGACAATATCGTCTTCGTCGCAGTAAAGGCATTCTTTACTGACATCAACTCACCACGTCCAATCTCAGAAATAACTAACGCTCATGACCATTACAGCGTGTACCTAAAGCAAACCCGATTTGCATCCTCATAGTGGCACTACTATCGCTGCTCTTATGCGACTGGTGCGAAATTTCAATAGGCATCATTTTTCATATTTGGAAACATGGCTACCAACTTTCGATTATGCCACACAACTCCTTCTTGGTGTTGCGATTTTTTTTCCGTCAGTGTGGAATAGACAAGAGCATAATAGTAAAGGGAGGAATTTTAAAACCATAGTACTTACATAGTGTAGCTCAATGCATCAAACAAACCGTTTTCATCAAATATTGCCAACCAAATGTAGAACATATGTAATTGTTAGAATAGTCTGTCTTAACGCAGTCCATATAAACATGCAGTGCCTTAGCACAGTTAAATAGTGTACACTTGGTCATAACGCCACGCTAAATACTTGACACGATAGAACTATCAGTGGTACAAATATTACGTGATTACCAATGACGTCAAACTGAAGCACATCCAAAGTGGTGAATACTTTTAAGGTCACAAATGTTTTTTGGTCTAGTCAAAGATTACAGTATCATACATAACTTGGCGTCCTTTGCCTGGACAACAACATAAATACATAACCTATTACAATGTGGTGCATCGACTCTAGCCTTACAGAAATTAAAAGAAGGTATTTATCCGAAGTAAACACTGTGAAAGGAGCCAATGTAAAGGACTGTAATAGAATAGAACATTAAAAGCTGTTAGACTTAGTGATAATTGAAAATGAAGCAATTACATATATAGATCGACAAAGGCAATAAAAGTATGAGAAGAGTTAAAAACAAGATTAAATAACCATTGATGATGTCTAACTTTAAAATTGTGTCAAAGTAACTACCAGATCTTATGCAACTAACTAACTAATAAAAGTAAAATTGGGCTCTTGAGAGAACGATCAATTGACAGTAAAAGCTCCGTAGAAGGGTCACAGTTTTGCACATGTAGACAACTGAATATATCTGTCTAGATGTTATGAGTATTAGTTTATATATGAGGCAATGAAGGTAGTATATCCAATACAAGTATTATATAATAGCGCTTTACAGTAAGCCCACAACTAAATGTAATCCCCAGGAATGTAAATCTTGGACCCCGCCATGTAACGTCTAAGTAACAACCTTAAAGTGGTAGGTTCCGTAAATCCCAATAATCAGTTGACGCATACGAGGAACCTAGTCCTCGGGCTACATATAGCACAAAAACTAGACCTCTAGTACGGATGGTGTAAATCCCAAGTACACTATGATCTATACCTCAAATCTGTCTAGAACTTAAATATTAAGTGCCTTTTTACGCGGTATTTGGATCTCGAGTGACGGAGAATCATGGCGTCAGGTATGTGAAACTAAGGCCTCTGGTGTGAGGTAATGTAACCATTAACTAACAGATGAGCTGCATCTTGAGTATACGTCTCCGCTTAGGTAATGGAGTTACTAACTGGTCAATTAAGGCAACGTTTTTAGAGGCAAATACTCATACCATGCAAATAGACAACTGATCCCTTTGACAATCACATTGTGTTTCTACCATTGGCAGTTATACCATTTTAATTATTAAGCGTGGAGTTGTAGTGAAGTGTGCACTACGGTGTGTTTATATCGACTTTGTTAAGACAGATTATTATAACAGTTATGTATGTTCTTTCATTTGGCTGAGTCATATATGACGAAAATGTATGTTGCAGCCATTGATGTACACTGTAAGTACTAAGGTTTTAAAATAACCTTTTTAACTCTCCCATTATCTATGATGCTTGTGTGTATCATATATTCGTCTTTTTTGTATCTTATGCTTTTCTCCTTTGAAGATGATGGACATAATCGAAACCGGTAGAGAATAAACACACAGTTTGTATAGCTGATGGCAGAAATATGCGTTTTTCCAGTCAAAATAGTTTAACGTTTTCATTATAATGAATGATAAAATCCGTTTCTTTTTGGGATTAACGACGTAATACGAGGAATACTTTCTCTGTTAATAATGAACCATGCTATAGTCCGCCAGAAAAAAGGGACGACGATGTAATTTCTAATTGTGGCATCGTCTAGTGGTGTACAATTCACTAACTTGTATAAACATACACTTCCAGACAATTTCTATAAAGCAATATTGTACGCAAAATTCCAAGTAAATCTGTTACAGGCACACATTTAAATGAAGAAAATGAAATACTTCAGAAAATTATTTAGACAGCTCTTCTCCTATTACCTAAGGGAAGAAAGCAAACTGAACTTCTGTGAGGAACTAGAAAACTTCATTTGCGACAGGAGAGGCAGACTAATCATAATCTTCAGCACTAAACTCATAACTGCGACTAAAGCTTTTTGACGGCTCCCTAGACATATTGTAATTAGACAACGTACCTTGTAGTGCTGCCTGCTTCGTATCGAAAAGGACACTCAACTCTAGTCGAAACTGTTCTTAGCTTTAGCTTGTATGTACCTATTACGATTCTGTTTCATTACTTTTTATAATGTTAATACTTGTATAAGCTTATGATAATTTGTCGCTTTTATTTTGAATGTGTCGTGTGGCGTACCATGGATAATATATGGATAATATATGGCAAGTACCAACAGTTTTATAGTATTATAGCGTGCGAGACAGATGACTGGCGTCATGTATACATACGACCAGCCACATAAGCCCCTCTCTTCGTAAGAATGCAAAATCCTAAAATATGTCATTGTCGCTATTTAAAACTGATTAAAGGCTGCATGTAACTTCTGTGCTACGTTTGCTATAGCGAACTGGTGCAGCGTTTGAGGCAACAGCTTTGCATTCATAGTGAGTGGGATCGAATTCTAGTTCAGACATCCCGATTTACGTTTTCAGTGATTTACACAAATCACTGTCGAATCCTTGTTCCATTCTAAAGAACTCATGGTCTACAGAAGTTTAAAACTTAAACTCCCATCCTTCTTTTGTATTCTGTAGGGATATCTTGGTGGTAGCTGCTGGAGGCCTACCATAATACTATGTACTCTATTACATACCACACTGTACAGGATCTTATTTTATTTGCACATTAATAATGTTAGATGTAAGTGTGACAATTTACTGAAGCCAATCATTCTTGTTTTACTACGAATGTAAAACGTTCACATGGCCCCAGTGGTTGTAAAACAATTAATAGGGAGGCATTTAACACTCGCAGTTCTGCACTGGATGCGAAACTTAGTCAGAACTGTAAAATTTGTTTTCTGAAACGAAAACTCACGTCACTAGCGTAGCAATTGTGATTTATCCTCTGGAAGTGCTCGAGACATCTGCATCTACATGCCTACTCTGCAGTTCACAAAAAAATGGTTCAAATGGCTCTGAGAACTATGGGACTTAACATCGGAGGTCATCAGTCCCCTAGAACTTAGAACTACTTAAACCTAACCAACCTAAGGACATCACACACATCCATGCCCGAGGAAGGTTTCGAACCTGCGACCGTAGCAGTCACACGGCTCCGGACTGAAGGGCCTAGAACCGCTCGGCCACCACGGTCGGCTGCAGTTCACATCTGAGTGCTTGGCAGAAGGTTCATATAACTACGTGGAATATTTCTGTTCTCAGATAGCACGTGGGATAAACCTTTCCGTCCGTGATCCGATTTCTCGTATTTTACTACGGTGGTCATTTTACCGATGTAGGTGTGAGTCAATAAATATTAATCCATTCGAAAGACAAACAGGGTGACTGAATTTTCGTGAAAAGATCCATACGCATCGAAAAATATCTTTTGTTTTATTGGTAACCACCCTAGCTCACGTATCATATCCATCACATTCTTTTTCCTACTTCGCAGCAATATGAGTTGGCCTCTTTTGAACTTTTTCGATATCTTCGTCGAACGTATCTGTTAAGTATTTCCAACCACACTCCAGAAGCGTGGGCAGGCAAGTGTAGTGTAGCCAGGGTGTTTAGTACATTTGTTGCATCTTCGAAGTATTATGTCAATAAAACGTATACTTTGATACGCCTTGTGACTGAGACTTTCGTTCTATGTAATTTTTTATCTTAATCTGATGGTAGTTTCTGGTTTGTTGATTGTCTGGTTTCAGTACAAAATTATTGCACATTTATTTAATTACCAATTTCCTTAACACCAATTTCATACATGTGCAAATATCTCTGAACACATGAAACTCTATTAGTAAATCTACACCTTGTATTTTACCTCTGTATAATGTTAATGTATTGAGTGAATGCAATGAAAAATGTATGGTGTACTCGTATTTATTCAGATACTATGAATGGTAGTTGAAATCAATATCTACGTTTTATAATCGAATTAGGGACAATGGGAAACACCTGACAGCAATTGGAGAGCGGAAAGATGGAGTGAGAGGATGGCGGTAAGTTAGAAGAGAAACGTTGTATATAATGAAGAAGAAAGAATACTTTGAGACAATGTTTAGACTGCGACCTGTGGAGAAGATGGAGAAGGGAACAGAAGGAGGTACTGTAGGGAGAAGAAGTTGAGATGAAGCTATTTTAAGACTGTGTTGTAATGAAGAGAGATGTCTCGAACAGTAATGGCATCGTGTTAGTATTGGGCGACAAGAAAGATTGATCGACAGATGGAAGCAGAAGCTGAGTTTTTTTGTTGTAGAAGATTTCAAGAAAGAAGAGAAGAACACTAGAGAACAGGAATTTTTTAATGGCGGGCAGTGACTATGTTTAGCTGAAGAAAATTATAGACTGATTGGACACTTATTGAGGAGTTATGAGCAGAAGAGGTGAAAGAAAAGTAATGGTGAGTGGAGAAAACAGTAGAATTTTATTTGACAGTAAAGTAAGTGTACGTAGGCTGTGTCGCGCAGACCGACTGTGGCCTATGAACAAACCGCGTTTATAAAGAATTAAAGAATACAGTTTCACAATAGATGGACTATTAAGAACACATTAATCACTTATGAGGTCATAAGGTGTAATCTGTGTGTGAGAAGTAGAAGTCTTAAAGAAACGACATTTCGAATTAGCAAAGCTGTTAACTGAGCAGGTGCACGTTGTTAAGAGATAAACATTTTGTTTTCACCAAATATCCCATGCAAATCAATACTTAACTTTTTCCATAGCTTTTTCAAGACGCTTAACGTGCAGCTAACTGTTGTTTTGAGCGGAATTTTCATACCATTAATTTTGGAGTATTTAGCAACTTTGAACTGAAGACAGCACCATTTTATGGAGTGGAGCGGTTCAGAGATATACTGCAGCAGCCAAAGCTAGGACTTCTCGGAAACATGTCTTTGATAGTCGCCAACAAACAATAGCGGAAGCTGATTTACGAAGACTCAGAACGTCGCGGTCATTACTAAATCAATTTAGGCAAGTGACTTAATGAACAAGAAAACATTCATATGCAGTAGAAGATCAAATAACAAATATAAACTTATAGTGCAAAAGTGTGATAATAGACTACTAGTAAAGTTAACGGTAGCGCGTCCAACTGTAGTTGTTTGCACAAACACTAATTTCCAGTTGAATTAATGTTATTTATGATAAATTTTGAATATAACTTTGAGTGCTTTTTATAACACAGACTAATTAATCTGCTGAATATGTGCATAGGACAAGGAAGAATACGTGAGAATTGCCTGAAAGCGAAGATCATTTCTATCTGCAAGAAGAGTGACAGGAATGAATGTGAAAATTACAGAGGAAATGTTGGACAATGGCTATAAAATATACTGCAGAATAAACGATAATAGGCTTAAGGACGTAATAGACACCATTATCAGCGAATATCAGGCGGAGTTTACTTAGGGCTGCTCTAAAGTGTATTTTCGTAATGAAAGAGACTATCGAGAAAAAATAAGAGAATTTAATTTGGAAGAGTTCATCGATTTTCAGAATCCATAGACGGTCTTAATCGAGACGTGCTCTGGGAAATTTTGATCCGAAAAGTTTAACCAAATAATCTAGTAAAAACGATCTGAAGTCAATATCAAAGCACTGCTGTGTCTGTTGACGGAGGGAGGTAACTAACAGCACGAATAAGAAACAAATAAAGGGGTTAGACCATGTTGCTACCTATTCCCAGCACATTTTTATATCTATGAGGACATGACCGCAGTGAGATGGAACCAGATTTCAAGTGTGGTATGATGATCTCACCAGTGTATAAAGTAAGCAGTATTTTATACGCAGACGATGGTGTTATTGTGCAACAGATGGAAGATAATTTACAAATGGGGCTTTACATCTTTAAAAATACTGAGGTGCGGTGCCTCGCATCATGTCTATTCAGTAGGGACGTTACATAGTGATCGGCGTCAGATGGCTCGAGTGTATGTAGTTGCTATGCGACATGACAGATCACTAGCTGGCGGACACTGTTGGAGCTGCAGTCAAAATACTATTAATTTTATTTCCGGTTTTGTTTAATTTTCTAATTGTTTATAACTACCACTCTTATGATGATGTTTCGCTTTAGAGTGAAAGAAAGTATGAATGTGAAATACTATATTATGTATAGTTTTTGTACTATACAGTGATGTAATTGGTTACGTGAGAAATGTTAGAGAATGACGTGTGTGTTAGTCATTTGTACCGGGGAATTTACTATAAACTGTTTCGTCAGTTTATGGTACTGGGAAAATGAGATTATGATTTCGGTAAAGTAGTTCTGTTAAGAGGGAATTAACTTTATACAGGGAGTTACAAGAAGGTACGGCCAAACTTTCAGGAAACATTCCTCACACACAAATAAAGAAAAGATGTTATGTGGACATGTGTCCGGAAACGCTTAATTTCCATGTTAGAGCTCATTTTAGTTTCGTCAGTATGTACTGTACTTCCTCGATTCACCGCCAGTTGGCCCAATTGAAGGAAGGTAATGTTGACTTCGGTGCTTGTGTTGACATGCGACTCATTGCTCAAGCACATCAGTACGTAGCATCAACAGGGTAGTGTTCATCACGAACGTGGTTTTGCAGTCAGTGCAATGTTTACAAATGCGGAGTTGGCAGATGCCCATTTGATGTATGGATTAGCACGGTGCAATAGCCGTGGCGCGGTACGTTTGCATCGAGACAGATTTCCAGAACAAAGGTGTCCCGACAGGAAGACGTTCGAAGCAATTGATCGGCGTCTTAGGGAGCACGGAACATTCCAGCCTATGACTCGCGACTGGGGAAGACCTAGAACGACGAGGACACCTGCAATGGACGAGGCAATTCTTCGTGCAGTTGACGATAACCCTAATGTCAGCGTCAGAGAAGTTGCTGCTGTACAAGGTAACGTTGACCACGTCACTGTATGGAGAGTGCTACGGGAGAAGCAGTTGCTTCCGTACCATGTACAGCGTGTGCAGGCACTATAAGCAGCTGATTGGCCTCCACGGGTACACTTCTGCGAATGGTTCATCCAACAATGTGTCAGTCATTTCAGAGCAAATGTTCTCTTTACGGATGAGGCTTCATTCCAAGGTGATCAAATTGTAAATTTTCACAATCAGCATGTGTGGGCTGACGAGAATCCGCACGCAATTGTGCAATCACGTCATCAACACAGATTTTCTGTGAACGTTTGGGCAGGCATTGTTGGTGATGTCTTGATTGGGCCCCATGTTCTTCCACCTACGCTCAATGGAGCGCGTTATCATGATTTCATACGAGATACTCTACCTGTGCTGCTAGAACATGTGTTCTGTACAAGTACGACACAACATGTGGTTCATGCGCGATGGAGCTCCTGCACATTTCAGTCGAAGTGTTCGTACGCTTCTCAACAACAGATTCGGTGACCGATGGATTGGTAGAGACGGACCAATTCCATGGCCTCCACGCTCTCCTGACCTCAACCCTCTTGACTTTCATTTATGAGGGCATTTGAAAGCTATTGTCTACGCAACCCCGGTACCAAATGTAGAGACTCTTCGTGCTCGTATTGTGGACGGCTGTGATACAATACGCCATTCTCCAGGGCTGCATCAGCGAATCAGGGATTCCATGCGACGGAGGGTGGATGCATGTATCTTCGTTAACGGAGGACATTTTGAACATTTCCTGTAACAAAGTGTTTGAAGTCACGCTGGCACGTTCTGTTGCTGTGTGTTTCCAGTCCATGATTAATGTGATTTGAAGAGAAGTAGTAAAATGAGCTCTAACAAGGAAAGTTTCTTTCTTTGTGTGTGAGGAATGTTTCCTGAAAGTTTGGCCGTACCTTTTTGTAACACCCTGTATGTGTGGGTTTTATAAATTCGTTTACGGTAATTTACTGTTCTGATTCAGTGACGAATTTTATTGGTTCTGCATATATGCGCGGGATTGAATGGGCTTGATGCTCTTTGCGACTGGCTAGGATGTTTCTCTTTCAATGACAAATTAGCCTATTCGCGTGTATTTAGGGAGCCAGAAGCTTCTTTTGCGTAGAGACAGTAGAGTCGGAGCTTGGATCTCATAGGGATCAGTCCTAATCAGTCCTATTGATATGTGTTCCATTGAAAATTAGTACTACGGTGACATTTCGGTACCAAAATATTTGAGAAATGCCGTAAAGTGTGAAAAAGAATTCGAGTTCATGCGCAGGGTGAAATTCAGAACGTTTTGTGACGTTTAAAACATCTAAATACAGCGTGGCGTGTTGCTTACTCACGAACTTGACCAATTTTTTCCATGGGACAGATATTAGCAAAATCCGAGCGAGCAATTCTAAAAGAAACAATCAGTTTGTAACCGTTCTGTGAAGGATAGTTCATAATTACCATAAACTGGTTGCCGTTATTAATTAGATGAGCATATGGAGTTTTCGGACTTTTTAGGGTTTAGATTAAGGCTTGGTAGTGACTGGTGTATGCAAGCTTATCGTATTAGAGTGAAATATTACGCACATAAATACCTTTATTTACCTATTCCTGCCACCGACAAAACAATTTTAGTGCGATTTGTAGTTACGATATGTGGAAACGTTTTTTCTATAGCTTTTCGCGGCTGAGAACTGCATGTCAGTAACTTCAAGGCGGCGTGCGTGTCAGAAGAGATTCACGACAAGGTGAGTGGAACTTTATACATTTTCAAAAGCACTGTAATACAGCAGAAAAATATGGAATAAAACATCTGTGGTGTGCGTACTGTAAGACCTGCAGTACACACAACATCAGTTTACTTGACTTGCGCTCTAACGAAGTAGGCGAGTGTCAGCAATATATCTCGTGGTCTAATCGTGGCGTATTTATGTTCTGCCGTTAGGTCAGACGATAGAAAAGTCACCAGCACGCTTAGAGTAGCAGATTGACGGTGACCAACTTTAAACAGAACTTGATTAATTTTCACACACATTTATGAAAATAATAACAAGCACAAAAATTACTTAACTTGGTTCTGGATGCTATTTACAACTGACAATCTGAAGAGCCTTTGGTATTGGTATGTTAATCTTATTCTCACGTATATCTGATACTTGACAAAAGTGTCTATACATTTATCTTCATGGCTATGTACAGGAATATGGTAATCGTATTAGGCGCAGACTGAAACTTGACTATAGACTGCTACAGACAATGCAGACTGGTACAGACTGGTGCAGACAAATGCAGACTGACTAATTGGAGGGCTGTACACTCATTATAATACCTCGTGCGTTCATGTATCACTGCGCGAGTGTGATCCGCGAGGAGGAAAATGTTCTACGTTAGCAGCAATCTCATTGGCTACGTTACATATTAATAAGCGGATCGGCGGAAGCAGAATTTGGTCCGTCTCTATGGCAGCGCCATCTCGTAGTCCGGAGATGGACAAGCGCTGAACCTGCGCTGTTGTGCTTAGCGGGGCGCGCTCGAGTTGGAAAGTTGTGTACGCGCTGACTACGCGGAACTATGTACACAACAACATCTCCACATGAATCAAAGGTAATGGAATTTCTAGAAAAATGTATGATAGGACCAAAATTTAGATAAATGGCGAAATATTGGAGCCGGTATCCCATCTTTAACTGTTTCGAATCTGAAATATCCCTAACATTAGAAGGCGACATTGAAACAAAACTTTGCGACTTTCTAGATATTGGTATGTGTGGACCAATTCATAGAATTCTGAGACATAAAACCAGAAAAAAACTAAGCTGAAGATTTAAAACAATGTCGGCATCTGTAGTTTTATATAGAAGTTGGTAGTGGGTGCTCTGTAACAAATACAGAAAGAAAATACCTTTAGCTAAGATAAAATATCTGAGGCAGTCAAAGGCAGCACAGTGATGGACAAAATATGAAATCACTGAAATGAGTGAAGAACTGTAGATTTCTGATTCCGAAACAAAAATTTTAAAAAAAGATGTCATCATTCAGGAAAAAGGCAACAAGATCGTCTGCTTAGAACCTTCATGGACGTGCGATAGTTTCTGTAGCAGGCTGTGTAGCCTACACTGTATAGTGAAGTGAAGATGCTGATTTATGTCAGAGAACAAGTAGTAACCCTTTTTAAAATTAAAAACAGTCTTGCTGCTACTTGTTCCTTTATTAACAACGCCTTTCACGTCCGTGGGCACCTTTAGAATGTCTACGGGGATAACAAAATAAACAAACTTAGGATATGGTCCCAGCTTGGACGATTCTAAAGGTGAATAAGGAATTGTTATTTACTCTGAAAATTTCCTTTCACAACACATTAAAAGTCATGAAACGGCTCTGTGCTACACTGAAGCACGCGTCGAATCAGGTGGACCCGCAGAGACGTTTCCGTTTACATTTTAAAAGGGCCTATGCTAGATTGAAGCATGTGTCGAATCCGGCTGCGACCTAGTAAAAAGTAACTGATATACTGTAATATCGTGTAGCCGCGGGATAGAACGCTAAATAAATAGGAGGACTGAACGAGACATAGCTTACTAAAATCGTACCAGCATGTCAGAATAGTAAAACGGTAGGGCTACACTCATAAAGAAGTGTAAACAAATACATACACAGTACATAGTACTGCCGCCGTAACTTTACGGCAGTGGAGTCAAGAGGACACTCAGTCGAGCAATGGAACTAGGCTTGCTTAGAGTGTTTGCAGACGACGCACATAGGTGGGGCTCAGAGCAGTTACATGACAGTCAGTATATTTAATGCGTACGGAAAAGATCTAAAATAGGTAATTCACTATAATGAAATTTAGCGTTTACAGTCAAACAAAACATAGTCGCCCATAAAGGAACCTTTAAATTAGTGCAAGTAGATAAAAATACGAATATTGGCCGTAACTAAATAAAACCGTAAGATAACTACGAAAGATGGGCCTCACCCCGATAACTGAGGATAAAACAAATTCTTAAAACAGCAGGCCCAGACTAGACTTGTAAAGTATAATGTACAGGAGTGAATCATTTGGGGAGGATGGGGAATTAATGAAACCAAAATTGAACCTACTAAAAGAGCATAACAAAATGTATTTAAAAATTTTGAAACCTGGCGTCATTGAATCATAATAGCCTTAATTCCTACAACTGAGCTGATCGTTCAGCAATTATTCGTCGATCTTACACATATGCTTAAATCATAATTTTACTCTTTCGTGATTTAACTTTAACGTCACAGAAACGATACGGAATCTATGAAATAATAACAAATCTGTAAATAACAGAGATTCTTACGAATAATTAATTTATGAATTTAGACACTGATTGGTAACATTCTCATCTGAAGTGCATATGATAGTATGGTACTGCTATGATCACTGTATATTTATGTTTTGTGTGCATGGGATAGTACTATGAATGAATGTTCATAATTGTGTGAGTGGAGACAGTGTAAAAGGCAAATAGTTATTAATAGATGCATCAGCTAGACGGGAGTAAAGTGGTAACTATACTGGGTGACAGCAATTTCTTTGAGCAGAATAAGAACTACTAATAAAGTTGGAGTACAGAAACAATAGTCCAGTTAAATCTAATTAGTATACGGTGTGGTATCAACTGGGTGCAGTAGAAAGCAATGTTGGTACCAAACACAGTAAAGCTGATAGCAAAAATAAGTAAAGCAGTGTCTTAGTACTGGGAAAGAACAGAGCTTTATATTTATTTGAAAAAAAAAAAACAGTCTCTAGTTAATTTTATTACCGTTTTGGCCTTCCTCACAACGTACCGCATGTGATGGTTCCAGTTTGAGAGAGAACGGGGCTACAGTCTCCGTCCGGCCATTCAAATATAGAATTTGTCCAAATCAGATTGTGCGAATGCTGAAAAGAATTATTGGAACAGGACATAAACGATCTCTTTCCGACCGAACTGGTACTCTGTCTCTAAGAATCATAATTTAGACGGAATGTTAAGCTCTAAACTACCTTTCCTTCTTTCGCTACGAAAATCTGGGCCAGTGCAGAATCTGGTGCCAGCAATTTTTTCCATGGTCCTGTGTGATGGGTCTCATTTAAAAATGACAGCTAAATTGAATCTTTAAGTTAACTGAATAAATTTTTGGACGCTTTAAAACTTTTAGAGTTCTTAGGGAAGGAACTTGCACAGGGAATTCCGTGAAGCAGCTAATTCTGCTCTATTCTTCGGCAAATCTTTGTGAATAGCAGGCTACATTTAAATTATCTAGGGTGGATAAATTGAGACGGGAGAGATATAAGTAGATTCTGACAAGCTAAAGGAGGAAGTACTGTTCGTTTAAGACGTTTGTCGGATGCTCGTGCGCTTCCCCGGACCGCATCGTAATTTTCAGGGAAATTATTCCTTTAATTAATTTTTTCTCTAATCCAAGCCCTGCCCATAGTCCACGACGCCCAGAATTTAATCAAAACTGTTTTACGAAAGGGATCAGAATATATCTGCTTCGTGGAATAACCTCTAGACAAACCAACAACTCCATGACCTGTACGCTACTAATTAAACGTTTCAGATTCCAACGTGAAGCACAAATTTCTTGATGGCACCGCGTAAATCTGTTACGGGTCATTAATCTTCCATTCGTGGTGCGGAAGACTGATAGACAGCGTCGTGTCGAACAGACAGGCCGTGCCTTGCTTCTGATGCAATAACTTCATACCACAAAGAATGTCACACAAATGCTATTACCTATAAATGATGGAGCTGTGACACTCTTTTAATAAGTGATTCAATAACTGGTCCATATGCCAATGACGTCGTTTTGTTTTTTACGATCTGTTGTGGGGGGAAGCAGGGCACGCACAGAGCCATAAATCGAATTAACCTTCGAATAGACAGGCTGCCAATAACTGGGTTACGCGGGGATAACATAATTAGCTACAAGGTTGGGTTACTGGGGAGTGATTAAGTTTAGATTAGTGCTGAGCTTTGATAAAGCACGCATAACGGCCACAATGTCGATCGGCTGGAGCATCTAGTTTAATGTAAACAGTGATTAATATCCCCACCCGTCAGCTGCGGCTACGCGCTATACTTCTACGATCGTTAATCTATCCAGGGTAATTGTTTAATTTTTGAAAACCTTATTCCCTTTTTTCATGTTATTCTCTTTCTGTTTCGTCATTTTCTTTCCGAAACCTCTTCATCCCTACATCTCAGGTTTATGGTAGGCCCACAATAACCTGTATCGAGCTCGATTTTCAGTTTTTCCCACTGATTCGGAAAGAAGAATTGTCCCACACGTATGTAAGGAAAAAAAAACCAAACAAAACTGATCCACGGAACAACCGTTCAACAGCGTCCATTCTATCAAGAATTTTAGAAAATTCAATGCATTTGCAATTCGTTGCCTAGAACGAAATCACGTTTCTCATATCAACGTGAATGGGAATTGAAACTACGCAAAACCAAATTCCGGATGAACAGAGGCAATACCAAAGATTTAATTTTTGTAGATTTTCGAAAGGGGTTTTACTCAGCACGTCTACTACATAAAACTGGACTGCACGGTATGTCTAATCACACCTGCTACTGGACCGAAAATTTATTGAAGTAAATAGCACATTATCGTGGACGGAGAATCATCCATAGACAGATGAAATTTGTAGATTGTACCTGGGAAGTCATATAGGACCATTACATGGCTTATTATATGACGGTGTTTCAGGAATATTTTTACCAATAGTGGGTACTAAAGCCTCGAACTAAAAACAGAAAAAAGTCGATGAAGGGTCACTGCGTTAAATACATCTACTGCGAAAGTTATTATCTTACGTTACCTCAAAGGTGACTTTGTGCGGGTTAACATTTAGTCCCTTACCCCCCCCCCCCCCCCGGTTAACATTTAGTCCCTTCTCCACCCCATCCCATCCCCGAAATCCCCGCCGCAACCCCCTCCAACTTAGAACTACTTGTTCCTCTTACTTACAGAGGTAAACCAGGTAGCAAGTTTGGAAGAGAATTCAGCAGAAAGCTCTTGTGGACAAAGTATGTAAGATGGTCGGGAAGACTACGTGGTCCTACAAGTCACTTACAGCTACACGTAAGTTTTAGACTGCCAGAGGTGTTCAGCCTGAAGTGTACTTTGTGGATTACCTTCAGCCCAGATATCCCAACTGTGAACAACACTGAAGATACGAACAGCAAACCACCGGTAAAAGTTGTCGCGCGGTCGCTGATTGCTACACTACTGACCCTGCCAATGCTGGAGATGATATTGATATGCGACAGACGTAGCCTCTATGATAAGGGACTACGTACTGCATTCTACTGCGAAACCTAGTGTGATGATGCAAAATGCGTCTGTAGTGTACGACACAATGTAGATCTACTTCGATCTACTGTTTGTGGGGCAACCGGTCGGGTCTTACCAACGCGATGATAAATAGCAATAAAGATTAAAAGGTCGGGCTGCTTTCTGCCTGAAAGCGTACCCATTTCCAGAACTGTGGCCATGCTAAAAATCAAAACATCCTCTTTACAAGAAAAACACGTTAATATTTATCAGTTATTAAATTTCTACTGCACTACTTATTGAATTTTGTTTGTAACTCCTTGCTATTATTTTGGTTTTTCAATGCTGAAGATACATTTGCTTGTGATATTCAACACTTTGTTACTACCTGTTTTAAAATATATCCGTATACAAAAGTCAAGGACGAAAGAGGCTTTCGGATGATGCGTCACTGCCAAGTAATATAGCTCAATAAAACTTGTACATCTACATCTACGTGATTACTCTGTTATTCACAATAAAGTGCCTGGCAGAGGGTTCAATGAACCACCTTCAAGCTGTCTCTCTACCGCTCCAATCTCGAACGACGCGCGGTAAAAACGAGCACTTACATTTGTCTGTGTGAGCCTGAATTCTCTTGTTTTATCGTGATGATCATTTCTCCCTATGTAAGTGGGGCGCCAACAGAATGTTTTCGCGATCGGAGGAGAAAACTGGTGATTGAAGTTTCATAAGAAGATCACGTCACAACGAAAAACAAATTTGTTTTAATGACTGCTACTCCAGTTCACGTATCATGTCTCTCCTATTTAGTGATAATACAAAACGAGCTGCGTTCTTTGAACTTTTTCGATGTCATCCGCCAGTCCTACCTGATGCGCATTCCACACCGCACAGCAATATTCCAGCATAGGGCGGGCAAGCGTGGCGTAAGCAGTCTCTTGTAGACCTGTTGCACTTTCTAAGTGTTATGCCAATGAATCGCAGTATTTGATTTGCTCTGCCTACAACGTTATCTATGTGATCGTTCCAGTTCAGGTTATTTGTAATTGTAATCCGTTAATTGAATTTACAGCCTTCACATTTGTGTCACTTATCGCGTAATTGAAATTTAGCGGATTTCTTTTAGTACTCATTTGAATAACGTCACACTTTTTTCTATTCACGGTCAATTGTCATCTTTCGCACTATACAGATATCTTATGTAATTCATTTTACAATTCGTTTTGGTCATCTGATGACTTTACAAGATGGCAAATGACAGCATCATCCGCAAACAGTCTAATAGGGTTACTCAGATTGTCTCCTATATTGTTAACATAGATCAGGGGGGGGGGGGTGTAAACTAGCTCGCGTCCGTAGTGGAATACTACACGTGCACGCCGGGTAACGCTAAATGAGCTAGAACAAATAGGCAGCCAGACCAGATATTGGTTTTCCTGGCTACAAACATGCAGACAAATCAAAATCAAAAAGCTTTAAAAAAATGGACCTTTTCAGGACCAACTGATAAAAAATGGGGTGCTACAGAGTCTCCAGTTTGTGAGGCTCCAAAACAGAGAATCAAACACATTAGAGATGAATGTCCCTTGCGTTCCTACCAGGGGAGTTGAGGCGACCTCATGAAAGCTGACGATATGGCTCTTATATGGATTTGAAACCTGGATATTCACATTTAGTTAGTTTTGTATGTAGTTTTGTATTTTCATATTCCTGTTATATATAATATTACTAATGTTATATACCTGTAATTTTAAGCTGCATGTCAGCCATGCGAATAAAGAAATAAATAAATATAGATCAGGAACAATAGAAGGCCTATAACACTTCCTTGGGGAACGCCGGATATCACTTCTGCTTTACTCGATGACTTTCCATCGAACAGAGTGTATGTTCCAAAACCCTACTGCAAAACGAAGTTAGTGATATGGGTCTGCAACTTAGTGGAATACTACCATTCCATTTTTGGGTGTTGGTGTGACTCGAACAATTTTTCAGTGTTTAGGTACGGATCTTTCTGAGAGCGAGCGGTTGTATATAATCGCTAAATATGGAGCTATTGTATCAGCATAATCTGATAGGAACCTGACTGGAATACAATCTGAACCAGAGGCCTTGCTTTATTAAGTGATTTAAGTTTCTTTGCAACACCGAGAATGTCTGCTTCTATGTTTCTCATCTTGGCAGCTGCTCTTGACTGGAATTCAGGAATATTTTCTTAGACTGTTTTGGTGAAGGAGTTTCGGAAAGCCGTGTTTAATAATTCTGCTGTAATGGCACTGTCATCAGTGACTTCACCGTTATAATCGCCCAGTGAAGGTATTGATTGTGTTTTGCCACTGGTGTGCTTTATGTATGTGCCAGATTCCAAGACAGAGTTTCATTGTGGAAATTATTAAAAGCATCTCTCATTGCAGTACGCGATGTATTTCGAAATTCTGCAAAACTTTGCCAGTCTTGGGGACTGCGTTCTGTTAAAGTTGGCATGCCTTTTACGCTGCTTCTGCAACAGCGATTTGACCCGTTTTGTGTGCCCTAGGGGATCAGTACCATCACTTATCAATTTACGTGGTATATATCTCTCAATATCAAGAGCTCAGATGGAAACCCAGTTCTAAGCAATGAAGGGAAAGCAGAAAGGCGGAAGGAGTATATAGAGGGTCTATACAAAGGCGATGTACTTGAGGACGATTTTATGGAAATGGAGGAGGATGTAGATGAAGATATGATACTGCGTGAAGAGTTTGACAGAGCACTGAAAGACCTGAGTCGAAACAAGGCCCCCGGAGTAGACAACATTCCACTGGAACTACTGACGGTCTTGGGAGAGCCAGTCCTGACAAAACTCTACCATCTGGTGAGCAAGATGTATGAAACAGGCGAGATACCCTCAGACTTCAAGAAGAATATAATAATTCCAATCCCAAAGAAAGCAGGTGTTGACAGATGTGAAAATTACCGAACTATCAGTTTAATAAGTCACAGCTGCAAAATACTAACACGAATTCTTTACAGACGAATGGAAAAACTAGTAGAAGCCGACCTCGGGGAAGATCAGTTTGGATTCCGTAGAAACACTGGAACACGTGAGGCAATACTCACCTTACGACTAATCTTAGAAGAAAGATTAAGGAAAGGCAAACCTACTTTTCTAGCATTTGTAGACTTAGAGAAAGTTTTTGACAATGTTGACTGGAATAGTCTCTTTCAAATTCTAAAGGTGGCAGGGGTAAAATACAGGGAGCGAAAGGCTATTTACAATTTGTACAGAACCCAGATGGCAGTTATAAGAGTCGAGGGACATGAAAGGGAAGCAATGGTTGGGAAGGGAGTAAGACAGGGTTGTAGCCTCTCCCCGATGTTGTTCAATCTGTATATTGAGCAAGCAGTAAAGGAAACAAAAGAAAAATTAGGAGTAGGTATTAAAATTCATGGAGAAGAAATAAAAACTTGGAGATTCGTCGATGACATTGTAATTCTGTCAGAGACAGCAAAGGACTTGGAAGAGCAGTTGAATGGAATGGACAGTGTCTTGAAAGGAGGATATAAGATGAACATCAACAAAAGCAAATCAAGGATAATGGAATGTAATCTAATTAAGTCGGGTGATGCTGAGGGAATTAGATTAGGAAATGAGACACTTAAAGTAGTAAAGGAGTTTTGCTATTTGGGGATCAAAATAACTGATGATGGTCGAAATAGAGAGGATCTAAATTTAGACTGGCAATGGCAAGGAAAGCGTTTCTGAAGAAGAGAAATTTGTTATCATCGAGTATAGATTTAAGTGTCAGGAAGTCATTTCTGAAAGTATTTGTATGGATTGTAGCCATGTATGCAAGTGAAACATGGACGATACATAGTTTGGACAAGAAGAGAATAGAAGCTTTCGAAATGTGGTGCTACAGAAGAATGCTGAAGATTAGATGGGTAGATCACATAACTAATGAGGAAGTATTGAATAGGATTGGGGAGAAGAGACGTTTGTGGCACAAGTTGACCAGAAGAAGGGATCGGTTGGTAGGACATGTTCTGAGGCATCAAGGGATCACCAATTTAGTATTGGAGGGCAGCGTGGAGGGTAAAAATCGTAGAGGGAGACCAAGAGATGAATACACTAAGCAGATTCAGAAGGATGTAGGTTGCAGTAGGTACTGGGAGATGAAAAAGCTTGCACAGGATAGAGTAGCATGGAGAGCTGCATCAAACCAGTCTCAGGACTGAAGACCACAACAACAACAACATCTCTAAATTTCCGCCGATGCTATCTCTCTGAAATCATTCCACATCTTTTGTACGCTTACATGATCAAATCGGCTGGAGTGGAGACTGTCTCTCAAAAAAGGGTCAAGAGCATCTTTATCAGTTTTTTGAAATAGATGTGCTTTGCGTTGTTTTTTCATGGTTGTGGGTGTTACGGTATTTAGCCTAGCAGCAACTTCCTTGTGGTTGCTAATCCCTGCATTCGTCATGATACTCCATATTTGTGTAGGATTATTTGTTCCTAAGAAGTCAAATATGCTTTCGCAACCATTTACTCTTCGAGTGGGCTCATGAACTAATTATTCAAAATAATTCTCTGAGGAAACGTTCAGTACAATTTCGGATGACGTTTTGTGCCTGCCGCCGGGTAAACGTTTAATTTTTCCAACATATCGAGGGTTGATTGAAGTCACCCCCGACTATAATTGAATGAGTAGGGTACCTATTTGAAATGACACTGAAGTTTTGTTTGAAATGTTCAGCAACTATATCTTCTGAGTCGGGGGGTTGGTTAAATGTTCCAGTTAATAGTTTAGTCCAATTGTCATGTATAACCTCTACCCATACTATTTCGCAGGATCTATCTACTTCAATTTCATCGCAAGGTAAACTACTTCCGACAGCAATGAATACTATACCATCAACTGTATTTTATCTTTGCTTTCTGAACACTGTGAGGTCGCTTGAAAAAGATTCAACTGAACTTATTTCCGGCTGTAGCCAGCTTTCCGTACCTATAACTTTTTGGTTTCACTGCCTTCGATTAGGGCTAGGAGCTCTGACTCTTTCCCAATACGCTACGGCAATTTACAATACCGATCGTTGCTACAACTACTTTCTGTGTTTTAATTGCCCCTGAGACATTCTAACCTATAAAACCGCTCAGTCCCTTCGACACAGCCCCCGCTACCAGTGTTGCCACTTCCTGTGTGTAGCAGCCTCCTGACCTATTAAGCGGAACCCAGAAACGCACCACCCAATCGCGCAAGTCACAGAATCACCTGTGCCTCCGATTCAGACCCTCCACTCGGCTCTGCAACAAAAGACCACAGTCGGTTCTTTCGACGATGCTGCAGATGGTGAGCTCCGCCTTAACCTTGCAGGCAAGACTGGCATTCTTTACCATTTCCGCCAGTCGCCCGAAACCAGAGAGAATCTCCTCCAATCTAAAGCGACATGCGTCATTGCTACTGACAAGAGCCACCACCGGCAGTAGGCTGCACCCTGTACTCAAAATGGCATCCGCAAGCACCCTTGCCACATCCGGAATGACTCCCCCCAGCATGCACATGGAATGCACACTGGCTTCCTTCCCCTCCTTGGCAGCCATGTTCCTAAGGGGTCGCATTACATGCCTAATTTTGGACCTCCCAACCACGAGCAAACCCATCCTCTGTGAATGCCCAGACCTTATGGGCCGAGAAGCTTCCTCTGGAACAGGGTGGACGTCTCCATCCGGCTTAGAGACCTCGTCAGCCACAGATAACACCCGAAAACTGTTCGTCAAACGAAATGAAGAGGCCCCACGATCGACACCTCGGAAAGTCTTTCACTGCCTGCCAGACTCTGGAATGATCTCCCACTCGACCACAGGTATGGGGTCAACCAGTGCAAGCAGTAGCTGGGGCGACCACAACACTGAACGATCGGGTGACACGTGGGATGTGTTCGATGTCCCTCGCATCCCCGCACCCGACCGCCAGCAGTGACGCCCATTGGCAGCAGCCTCAAGCTGTGTGACGGAAGCCAACACTGCCTGGAGCTGTGAGTGAAGGGTTACCCCGCATCTGTACACAGCAATCACAGTCCCTATCCATTACTGAAATTACTCCTGTTTGAAACACGTAAAAGTATGTATCAAACGAACTGTGTAGTCGGCTTATTAGCAGCAGGAATTCGAAGTGCTCTGTCACTGACAGTCTAACCACCACTGAGCTGTTCTAACCAAAACAAACTAAAGTCTGTACGATACGAAGGTCGGTACAAGGGTCGATAACAAGGGCGGTAATGTACTCTATACCATTATTAAAATAAAAGTTTGTGTCTATTAAGCTGTCAAACGCTCGAGAAATTACAAAAATTAACTAGTAACTACACAGATAACTGAAAATAAGTTGTTTCTGTGTGAAGCTCGTAAGAATATGTAACAAGCGAACAACGTACTCGCATTATTAACAGCAGGAACTGGAGGTGCTCTGTCACTGACTGTCGAACACTAAACTTGGACATACATACAGAGAACTGTTAGAGTATAGTATAGATGAAATGATGCTCAATGAAAAGATGCTCAATTAAACGAACAGAAATGGTATTTTTATTCAAAGATGATAATTAGACAATTCACCACAATTTATGATGGTCCCTGGATATTAAGAAAAGCAAGACATGGTTGTTAACAGGGTGGGTAATCTTATGTGCTCCCATGCAGGCCACAAGGTTAGTTAGGAGTTAGTGTCGTAGTGCGTTATATTCCTCCATCAGCGCCATTGACAGCTGCTGGATGGTCACTAGTGCATGCGGACATGCTGCAGTACGTCTCCCTGACGCATCCTGCATGTGTTCGGTGGCATTTAAGACGGGGAAAAGGGGCGTTTTAATCTTTGTTGATTCAATCAGCTGTCTTCAGGCCGCTGACCGATGTTACTTTTGTCTGTTATTCGTGACCTTCTCGCTGAACTTAGTCATACTGACTGCTCGGTTATCTTCATTGGTTCCATTTGGCTGGAGGAGCAATTACTTGCCCCTCATTCGCTTCTGACCCCACGAGTGAATTTGTGGGTGCAAATAAGACCTTTTCTCACTGACAGATGGAATGACACCTGGTTGGCTACTGGCCCCACTAAAAAAAATTCTGCACTCTCAAAGAATCTAACGATTCTTGCCGCTCTCCCTTCCATTCCTCCCAGAAGAATGCACTGTCTTGTGTCACGTACCCTACCTTATATCCTGGTGGACTGACCACCTCTTCTGGCTCTCCATACTAGGCAAGGCCTTTGAATTTCCTCTCTTAAATACCGGCAAAAGATTCATGGTCAAGTGGTTTTCCGTTTTCTCTCTAAGGTGATTTTTATTTTTGGGGCGGGGACACGATGGTTGGGGTTGGGGCACCTACCACTGCATGCTGGGTCTCGGCCCCTCCCCCCCCCCCCCCCCCAGGCTTACTTCCTTGACCGGCACCCTCTTTCATCCTTCTCTTACTACTTTAATTGCATTTGGCTGTGGCTTGTCTTCTTTCCTGCCGCACGCTGTTTTTTGCTTCAGCGGTAGCCATCGAAGGATTTTTCGTGAGACACATTGTGTATCAAAGATGTACCAGGAAGTGGTAATGTTCTGTCATGTACAAGGCTAAAAAATACATTTTAAGTAATAAAAAGGAACACTTGCGGTCGACCTTATGATGTTATTTATTATATGGTTACAGTTTCGGTGATTCAGCGTATCATCTTCATGCCTTAGCTGGCGCTGATGGGGCTAACTCCATTAGTATACAGTGGTAAACATCAATGAAATGGTTTTCACAAACAACCTGTAACAACGATATTGTGTCTCAAACAACATATTGATGGCTGGAGACACAACATCGTTGCTACAGGCAGTCTGCAAAATCCACTTTATATATGTTGGCCACTGATGAATCACGTATACGTCTGGAGTTAACCTCATTAGCACAGTTAAGGCCTGAAGGTGGTGCACTGAAGCACCGAAACTGGTAGCCATATAATAAATAACTTCGTAAAGATGGCTGTAGGTGTTCCACTTTATTACATAAGGGAATGGCCGAAGTCCCTCACCTCCGACCAGAATGACGGTCATACAAAAAACATTTTTTTAATATGTAGGGTACATCAGAGCAAAGGAGACCTGTGTCTAGAGATAGCGTCTGAGTCATAATCAAAACTTACTCGGTCTCGGTTTTGAAACCCGCCACCAGTTAAATTTTGATTAATAATCAGCATTGGCTTCCGAAGAGTTCAGCATAATAAGTCACCCTCAATCTACCTACAGCTTTGTCAAAGAGGTCGGAGGGCATTCTGTTGCCCTTGGAGTGGGAAACTGCTCCCAATGGCGGAAGAATAAGCAATGATCAACGGTATTGGGCTGCAAAAGGCAATGGAAACCACTCCATTAAAGTCACATGAAGTGTATCAATAGCACATGTGTCCTGTAATTGAAAGAGGTTATGATGATCTCTCCATTGGCAATAGATGCCGGAGAAGTCCCCATTTGGATCTCCAGCAGGGGATTGCCAAGGGGGAGGAGACCATGAGAAAAAGAAGGAATAATCAACGCAAGGATAACGTTCTAACGGTCGGGCCTTGGAATGTCAGAAGTTTGAACATGGTAAGGAAGCTAGAAGACATGAAAAGGGAAATGCAAAGGCTCAATATAAATATACTACTGGTCAGTGAAGTGGAATGGGATTTATCGCCAGATGAATATAGGCTAGTATCAACAGCAGCACAAAATGGTGTAACGGGAGTAGGATTCGTTATGAACAGGAAGGTAGGCCAAGAGTGTGTTACTGTGAACAATTCAGTGATAGGGTTATTCTCATCAGAATCGACAGTTATGATGGACTGGAATGCAGTTGTAGAGGAAGGAGTAAAAGAAACATTACAGGAGTATATGGGTTTGGGCAAGGAATGAGACAAGAGAAAGACTAATTGAGTTCTGTAATAAATTTCAGCTATTAATAGCGAATACTCTGTTTAGAAATCACAAGAGTAGGAGGTATACTTGGAAAAGGCCAGGTGATATAGGAAGATTTCATTTAGATAACATCATGGTCAGATAGAGATTCCGAAATCAGATTCTCAATTGTACGGCGTACCCAGAAAAAGAAATCAATTCAGATCGCAATGTAGTAGTGACGAAGAGTAGGCTGAAGTTTAGTAGATTAATCAGGAAGGATCAAAAATCAAAGAAGTGAGTTATGAAAGTATTAAGGAATGACGAGACACATTTGAAGATCTCTAAGGCTGTAGATACGGTACATAAAGAATAGTCGAGTGGGAAGTACAGTTGAAGAGAAATGGAACTCTCTAAAGAGGAAAGTTACAGAGGCTGGAAAGAAAAACATAGGTACAAAGAAACCTTGAGTTATACAAGAAATACTTCAGCCGATCGACGAAAGAAGGAACTACAAAAATGTTCAGGGAAATTCAGAAATACAGAAATACAAGTTGCTGAGGAATGAAGTAAATAGGAAATGCAGGGAGGTTAAGACGAAATGGCTGCATGAAGAATGTGAAGAAATCGAAGAAGAAGTGACTGTCGAAAGGACTGACTCAGCAGATACGAAAGTCAAATAAACCGGTGAAATTAAAAGCAGGGGTGGTAGCATTAAAAGTGTGACTGGAATTCCATTGTTAAATGTAGAGGAGAGAGCGGATAGGTGGAAAGTCTCTATGAGGGAAAAGAATTGTCTGACGTGACAGAAGGAGAAACAGGAGTCAATTTAGACGAAATTGGGGAACCAGTATTAGAATCATAATTTAAAGGAGCTTTGGACAAGGGATAGATGACATTCTATCAGAATTTCTAAAATCGTTAGGGGAAGGGGCAACAAAACGACTATTCACGTTGGTGTGTAGAATGTGTGAATCTGGCAATATACCATCTGACTTTCGGAAGAATGTCATCCACACAATTCCGAAGACTACAAGAGCTGACAAGTGCGAGAACTATCGCACAATCAGCTTAACAGCCCATTCATCCAAGTTGCTTACAGGATATACAGAAGAATGAAAAAGTACATTGAGGATGTGTTAGATGATTTATCAGTTTGAACGGTGAAGGTACCAGAGAGGCAAATCTGACGTTGCTGTTGATAATGGAAGCAAGAGTAAAGAAAAATCAAAACACGTTAATAGGATTTTCAACCTAAAAAAAGCATTTGACTATGTAAAATGGTGCCAGATGTTCGAAATTTTGAGAAAAATACGGGTAAGGTATAGGGAGAGGCGGGTGATGTACAACATATACAAGAACGAAGAGGGAGTAATAAGAGTAGACGACCAAGAACGAAATGTTTGGATTAAAAAGGGTGTTAGACATGGATGTTGTCTTTCACCCCTACTGTTCAATCACTACATCGAAAAGCAATGATGGAAATACAAGGAAGTTTCAGGAGTGGAATTAAAATTCAAGGCGAAAGGCTACTAATGATGTGATTCGCTGCTGACATTGCTATCATGAGTGAACGTGAAGAAGAATTACAAGATCTATTGAATGGAATGGACTGTATTCCGAGTGCAGAATATGAATTAAGAGTAAATCGAAGAAAGACGAAAGTAATGAGAAGTAGCAGAAAAGAGAACAGCAAGAAACCTAGCATCAGGACTGATGGTCAGGAAGTAGGTGAAGTTAAGGAATTCTGCTACCTAGGCAGTAAAATAATCAATGATGGACGGAGCAAGGAGGACATCAAAAGCAGACTAGATCTGGCAAAAATGGTTTTCCCGGTCAGAGAAGTCTACTAGTAGTTCGGTTCTCGTATCTCGGATCATATTGGTGGTAAAAAAGTAGGATCAAGTGTTCAGAACAGCCCATGTGTTAAGGCCATTTGTGTTCCCAACAGCAGTACCGTCTTTGCGTTACTGTCATTGTCCTACGGTAGAAGTTCAATGCACAAATGTTACACGCTTCTTCATGGTTAAACAAATTGAGCTAAACGGTTTGTTCTTTTTTGATTTGATGTGGGCTTGACGAAACTTGTAGAGACATATTTAGTTCATCGGAGGTTCCTCGAGAATACTATACCTTCACTGTTACCAAAGGACCATAAACCAGCCGAGGATTTCAAGACGGCAATGCACAACAAATGGCTGAAATTTTTCGATTTATTCCTCAGATTACGATACCGAACAATGCTGAAAATTCTCTTGATACCTTTATCTGTTTCCGAGATACAAAGGTTTAAATTTTAAACACTTCTACACGTAAAATCCGGTATGAGGCGAAATCTAAATAATAAATAACCGCACTAAATCGCTCAAATTTTAATGGTGTATTGCCTAGGCATTTATCCAGAAGAACCATTTTCCCTTTTTCCAAAATCTTTACGCATTATCGAGAAACCCCCCAAACTAGTTGCTTGAGTACCAAAACCCAGCAGCTGATTCCGAAACGTCTATTTATAGAAAAAGGCTATAATTTTTATTGTGTACTCCTAACATCCAGATCTCGAATAAGGCCAAAAATATTCTTCATATCTTCATCCGTTTCCGAGAGGTTCAACTTCATCCTACTTGTATACGTAAAATACGCACGTAAAATTGGATGTGAGGCGAAAATTTAATTTTTAAAGTGATTTAGTACTGAGACCGATGCTGTAAATTGTGTACGTTATCAATTGGCAACCCCACATCGTAGTACTGAAATACATGCAAAATTTTTTTGCACGTACTTTCCGGTCCGGAAAAAGGCCCATATCGGAACACAAAAATGCTAATATGTTCATATTTTTTTCAAAAGACTGACTGAAAAGTGAGACATCAGCTGCCTCATTCTACCTTCCTCAACACATTACAAAATTTTCCATAAAATTTTGGCATGCAAATATATTCGCGCTTTTTTATGCAAACATATTTGTGCTTTTTTATGCTGACACAGAGAAGACGCGCTCGACGTAGATCAAGTTAAGGAATTCTGCTACTTAGGCAGCAAAATAACTGATTACGGGACTATCATTGGCAAAAAGGATATTATTGGCCGAGAGAAATCTACTATTATCAAACATAGGCGTTAATCTGAGGAAGAAATATCTGAGAATGTACGTTTGAAGCACGTGAAACGTTGACTGTAGGAGAACCGGAACAGAAGAAAATTGATGCATTTGAGATGTGGTGCTACAGACCAATATTGGAAATCAGGAGGGCTAAAAAGGTAAGAAATGAGGATGTTCTACAGGGAACAGAAGAGGAAAGGAACATGCGGAAAACACTGATAAGGAAATCTGCTAAAACATCAGGGAGTAACTTTCATGGTACTATGGGTAACTATAGAGGGCAAAAGCTGTAGAGGAAGCCGATATTGGAATACATCCAGCAGATAATTGAGGACGTAGGGTGCAAGTGCTACTCTGAGATGAAGAGGTAGCTACAGGAGAGGAAGTCGGGGCGGGCCGCATCAATCCATTCAATAAAGAAATAAATAAATGCGCAACCGGAGGTCCACTGAGTGGCGACAGGTGGCCCTATGAAATGGATCATGTTCTCTGCTCCATCGGACGAGTGACTGTGGGCGTGTATCTCGCGAAATCTCTGGAAGACCAGTGGAATGAGCGTTATGGTCTGCGGTATGTTTTCGTGGCTTTTCCTGGGTAATCTTGTCATCCTGGAAGGGACAATGGATCAATACGCGTATACATCTGTCCTTGGTGACCGTGTTGAGGCCTCTGACGGGTGGTCGCGTTAATGCGACAGGACAAATTATGACAGATTTCTACGTATGCTTCTATAGCGAGCAACAAAATTAGATTACACTAACTGCATCGCTTTCAGAGGCAATTAGGCCACAGGCAAATGGAACAATCAGAAGCACTACGTGGTACAAGGCAGCAACCCTCTGCCACGCACTGCACGGTCTTTTGATGAGTTTGGGTGTAGACGTAGAAACATTATGTCGCATAATGTTGAAATACGGTCAGTTAAGTAATAAATCTGCAGACTGTTCATCTTTGAATAAGACTTGTTAACGAAATTTATATCATTCACACCCGAATTATCAGTGGTCAATCCACAATCAACACTGACGATATTAATTAATCGTAGTATTTGCGTTACTTGTAAACTGACATTATTACTTGTAAATTGACAATACGAATTATCGAAATGTGAATGATTCCAACGAGAATACTGTGTAATCAACTTGTCAGCTCACAATCCACTAAAATTAAAAAATTCAGTTGTTTCAAAGAAAATGCCTTTTTTGCATGCTGCACATCTAAACTTTCTTCGAAACAACTGCAATTTATATACAGCTGCTGTGAAAATGGTCATTACAAGAAACGTGTTAAAAATTTCAGGTGAACGTCTAACTAAACATACATGTGAGTTGCACAGTGGTCTTTGGAAGTGTAACTGTTAATGAAAAATATTTTGTTTTTAGCAACATTTATCGTCACTGGTCATGCAAAGATAGCGACATTATTACACACACAAGGAATATTGGTAGCGCCAAAGGTACAAGAAACGTAATTACTTAGAGCATATTATCCGCACAGACCGACGTCAGATGTGTCACAGTCGCCATAATGATTATCATAATCCTATGAGAGTTGCAATATGGACAACAAAGGCGCCATATAACCAACATCTCTGAAAGTAAGTGTGATAAAGGAAGGTATTCCACGAGATAGCGTTGTTGTTTCTCGTATTCGCATCAAAAATGTAGGAAACTCCATAAGGACTGTAGTATAACGGCAGACGAACGCCCGAAGAACATACACTTTCTGGCAGGTGGCGTATCACGAGTTTGCGCTTCTAGCGCTGACGCTACCCACGAACCGAACAGTCGTCGCTATATTAGCTTTTCAGCCTTCAACACGCAGAGACAGCCGTGCTATCATTTAGCTACAGTTTAATGAAAGTTGTGTTGTTGTTGTGGTCTTCAGTCCTGAGACTGGTTTGATGCAGTTCTCCATGCTACTCTATCCTGCGCAAGCTTCTTCATCTCGCAGTACCTACTGCAATCTACAGCCTTCTGAATCTGCTTGGTGTATCCATCTCTTGGTCTCCCTCTACGATTTTTACCCTCCACGCTGCCCTCCAATACTAAATTGGTGATCCCTTGATGCTTCAGAACATGTCCTACAAACCGATTCCGTCTTCTAGTCAAGTTGTGGCACAAACTTCTCTTCTCCCCAATCCTATTCAACACCTCCTCATTAGTTATGTGATCTACCCATCTAATCTTCAACATTATTCTGTAGTACCACATTTCGAAAGCTTATATTCTCTTCTTGTGACACCAACTTTTTGTAGACTTTAAACAGGCCTACGATAGTGTTAAAAGGAAAAAGCTACATGACATCTTAATGGAGATGGAATTCCCAAGTAAACTTATCATACTGATACAAATGACCATCAGAAGCAAAAATGCCAGGTAAAAGTAGAAGGAAAACTTTCTAAAGAATTTGAGGTCAACCAATGGTTAACATAGGGTGATGTATTATCCATGCTATCTTCAACATAGTGTTGGAGAGAGTGATGCGATGGGTGGAGTATGTGTATGCTGTCTAGAAGTTTGAAAGAAATGCAAGAAGGATTTGACAGACTGGTAAAGGAGGCAGAACAGTTGGGACTTAGAATAAACAACACAGAACCACAGTATCTCTTTGCTACCAGGAAAAATGCTGTTGTTAAAGAGAAATATAGTAAATTGAACAGAGGCAATTATGAGAGATGCGAGAAGTTCCCATACCTGGGAGTGCTGGTTATGGAGGATAGCAGAATAAGAGAAGAAATAAAATCTAGGATTGCTGCAGGAAATAGAGCTTACCGGACCCTGATCAAGATCTTTCAGTCACGTCGCCTGAGCAGAAAATCGAAGGTGACTGTCTATCGAAATGTCATAAGACCGGTGGTAATGTATGGCTCAGAAACATGGACAAGAAGAGCTCTTCAGAAGATGGTAGAGGAAAATATTAAGAAAGATATTTGGAACCGTGTATGAGGCGGGGCAATGGAGGATAAGGAGAAACAAGGAATTGGAAGAACTGTATAGAAATCCTGTCTTTGAAATTAAGTGTAACATATTAAGATGGCTGAGCCATGTAGAACGAATGTCAGACGATCGAGCTGTCAAAAAGGTTTACATAGGAAATATAGGTGGCAAAAGGAGCAAAGGGAGACACTGGAAACGAAGGCTGGAGGATCTGGAAAATTATTTGAGAAATATTGGAGTCAGGAGATGGAGGAAACGAGCAGAAAATCGTCAGGAATGGGCTGTGATCATTAGAGAGGCCAAAGCCCTACATGGACTGTAGACCAAGGAGTAAGTAAGTAAGTAGTGAAATTTATTGAAAGGAAACGAAGAAACTTATGGCCTCAAGTACCGTCGACAGGTGTTATAAACGGACACAAGAATTTTTGGAGCAGCGTGGGAGAGAGGTACAGAAGTAGGAACACTCCGTTACACATTTTCCCCCTATGTTATTATTTAACATTGACTGGTGTTGTTGGTCTTTTAAGGGTCTCCATCATTACTTGAACTCATGAACAAACTAACACATGTAGAATGTAACGATGGATGTGTAACGTTTTGCTATTAAGTTCTTTGACTTCGTGTAGTTTCAGAGGACAACGTACGCTGAAGGATCAATAGTCATAGCACGGATAATCTTGGGCGGAAAGCTCTATACAAACATTTCTTCATTTCTCAAGTGTCGACGAGATAAAGTTGTTTAAATACATCAGTAATTACAATATATACAATTAAGCAGAATTAACAGATCGTTGCTTTCAAAATGGTGAACAGCAGCAATCGGTCGTCGTTCCCGTTCTAGATTTATTACAGCAGATCCAGATACTGGCTTGTAACTAGCCATTATCAGTGTTAATCATACAAGAAGTACGTAGTCGGAGCGTAGTATACAAGACTTACAACTCAGGACATAGTTTTTATCGCATGTAGATTATATCGTTTGTAGATTAAATTACGTACCAGTATTTCGGAGTTGTTATACAAGTTTCAGTACGTCTACACTTGTTGTTTACGGTCTTGCCACAGTTAGTTGAAGACTACACGTCGGGGCTGGCTATGTGGGATCCTATATATGAACTAAGTACTATATAACTACACTCCATACAAATACTTTCAGAAACGACTTCCTGACACTTAAATCTATAATCGATGTTAACGAATTTCTCTTCTTCAGAAACTCTTTCCTTGGCAATGCCAATCTACATTTTATATCCTCTCTACTTCGACCATCATCAGTTATTTTGCTCCCCAAATAGCAAAACTCCTTTACTAATTTAATTGTCTCATTTCCTAATCTAATTTCCTCAGCATCACCTGACTTAATTCGACTACATTCCATTATCCTCGTTTTGCTTTTGTTGATGTTCATTTTATATCCTCCTTTCAAGACACTATCCATTCCATTCAAATAACCTTCATAATAAACTAATTACGGTCTCTAATCAAATTTAAAAGTTGAACAGGAATAAAATGAAATAAAATACAGGTAGTAGATTTGTTTATAAAAAACTCATCTGCTACAAGTCACGATTTTCTTTATTTTATTTTTCGCACGACGCGTTTCGAGAAATGATTCCCATTTTCAGGTGCGTTTTTTGTGTTTGTTATGTCATTCCAAGTAAAAACACAATGACTGACGCCACAATCCCTGCAAACTCATGTCACCCAAATATCCATAAACAGGCAGCGTACAGGTAAATGCTTCATAGGGCAACTAAAATACCATTCAACCAAGAAAACATGCAACAAGAAATGAACACGGTGAAAAAGATTGCATTTGCCAATGGGTACAATGCTTCCATGGTTGACGCAGTCTTAGACAAAGTGAAGAAATACCCAGGTACAAACTGCACCACAGGAGGAAAAGAGAATAACTAATATATGTCCAGTATTCCATACATTGGCAATGTATCACAGAAGAATGCAAATATTTTCAAAAATCACAAAGTACAATTTGGGTTTTCTACATTTAATAAACTACAACAAAGACTAATACACAATATAAAGTGTAAGCATGACCCATACTCAGCCTCTGCAATATACAAGGTCACATGGCAGGAATGCTCAATGTTCTACCTAGGACAAACAGGCCAGTACTTCAACACCAAGTAAAGAGAGCACACACACAACACACTACATAAGGCATAAGTCATACTTCCCTTTCCATCTTCATTACAGCAGATCCAGATACTGGCTTGTGACTAACCACTATTAGTGTTAAGAATACAAGAAGTACGTAGTCAGAGCATAGTATACAAGACTTTCAACTCATGACGTAGTATTTATCGCTTGTACATTATACAGTTTGCATATTAAATTACATACCAGTGTACATAATGCAGGACACCCACTTGGAAAAACGGAGCAAAATGTCGAAGTATTCCACTGACTAAATAAAGAACTGGAGATATATTCACAGTACAGAAAATAAGAAGAAAAAATATTAAACGAGAAACTTGAAAGAAAATCAGTGAATTCCTTCAGATGATTCGATAGTATTTTAAATAAAAATAGTAACACATATAAATAAGCACAATTGTAAAATAGACATAAGTAAATTATGATCTAAATTGTTAATGTAAATAACCTCTGCACAAAAGCATATCATACTCTGTGGAAGACCTATAATGTCATCTCTGTTGACTCCTCGTAGGAATATCTGTGTAACTGTTTTGTTTGTGTAGAATGTTTTTGATGTTTAAAAGTGTACAACAATTTGTATGTGATTTTAGTGTGTGTCAGACTCTGCATAAATGGACCATAGGAAAACTGTAAGTACAATTTCTTCTAAATTTTGCCACAACCAACTAAAAATCGCGTGTTTTCTTATATATTGCAGTAATGTTAACGAAATGAAGCAGAATCTCACAAATCGACAACATCACATAAGAATGACATAACAAACACAAAAAACGCACTTCAAAATGGGAATAATTTCCCGAAACGCGTCTTACGAAAAATAAAATAAAGAAAATCGTGACTGGTAGCAAATGGGTTTATTTATAAACAAACCTATTGTTTTCATAGTCGCAGGCTTGCAGAACCATTTATAATGGATCAAATCAGAATACAAGAATGATAATAAATATTGCTGTACTGATTTACTGACACATTTAACAGTTAACATTAGAAGATATAAACATGCCAGATTCAATCCTTGCGAACCCATTATTTTGTTAATTTTTAAAAGCATAGTTAAAAACAGATTCGTAAAATTTACTAACATTTAGGAGACACATGACTATTGGAACTCATTTGAATATTTTTTCTTTTTTACTTATTTTTATCATCCTGATGAGGTATGTGGCTCTTATAACTTATTGATTAGATCATAGATTGTGTCATATATCAGCAAGATAGATTGTTGGTGTGATTTGTCATACTATCATGGATGTAGAGAGTACTGATCTCTGTGCCACTTCCTACATATTTTTAATTATAGATACAATAAAAATAAGGTACTGGATTGCTGCTATTAACAGTGTACATGCGTCTAAACTACTATAACATGAAAAATGTTTTATAGGTTCAATATTATAAACGTAGTACTAGTACAGTATTACTTCAGCGGCTGCTACATAATGACAAGGAGTCAGGACCTATTTTCACTGCTTCCAAACAATCATTTTTCAACTAATTCTCAAAACTAGGCATTTCTCTTAATGACCTGATCTTTAATCAGGTTGCAGCTAACATTTTTCTGATAGCAACAGATCTCTGTCTCTTCTAGGAGATCGAGGAAGCTGCCCTTCTCACTCTTATGCAGAACCCTCACAACAGGCGTCGAAGTCGGCAACCTGTGTTTTGTTGTATACGAATGAGCAGCCATATTCCTTCTCTCGGTGGCATTCTGTTTTTCCAACGCAATGTGTTTTTCAAAGATAATTTCCAGCCTCCTTCTCGTTTGGCAAACGTAACTGCCCCCACATTCTGCGCAATCAATTTTATAAACTCCAAGAGCAAGAAATAAATTCCTTGTATCTACAGTATGTTACAAAATACATCCTAGATTATTTGTGGTTCCAAAAGATATTCTCACATTATACTTTTTCAAGACAGACCCAATCCTTGTACTGATTTTTCCATAGTAAAGCAAAGTAGCCACCTTTATATTTTCTTTTGAAATAATATAGTTGTTAGAAACTACCATAGCTATGTTGGCAAAGGAACTCTGAACACACAAAATGCCTTCATATGTTGAGTTGAGTGGTTTGATGTAAAATCTACAATACTGTTGGTACAAGTCTTTTTTTGCTAAAGATACCAAATGTGTGGTTGCCATTTTCGTTGCGAACTGATGGATCTAAAAACTTAATGGAGTTATTTGCTTCAGTTTCATATGTAAATTTAATTGTTTGAATCAAGTTATTAAAAATGGGTACCATAGCGATGAGGACGTCTTTGTTATCCATTTCTAATAGCAACATATCAGGGAGCATACAGATTTGTCTGCCCATAATGGATTTTCAGAAAAAAGCCTGTTTTCTAGATCTTTGTAAATACATCAGTGAGAAATCCAGATACTGAGCTTTACTTACTTATTCCTCTGTTCGGGAATAAATAAATGTCTCCACTACATTTAAAGTGGTTGAATTATAGAATTATTGTAAGTAGCCCAATAAAGTAATTTATTTTCTCTTTGAAAGTTTGTTTTGCTCCATTAAGTTAATAATCAGCACAGTCCTGTCAATAGGTATGTTTGTGTACAAGTTTACGATGTATAGAGAAACAAATTTAATTTCATCGGTTATTGGTATATTTCTAATTTTATTGACAAGTTTGAAACTGTTTTCAATAGAAAATTGGTTGTAGAATTTATAATAGGATTTAAGAAATCGTAGATATTTTCCAGCTACTTTATAGAAAGGAACTATTAACATTTGTGCATCCCTTGGTGATATTATCTCACTGCAGGTTGTTATTGATTATAATGAGTCACCCTCCTCTAACATTAACATTTTTTTATAGAGATAACCGATACCATGTATGCTATCGATTCCTGCATAGGTTAAAATTATCTCACCTGTTTCACTAAAAGAATTCATGTAATTTAATACACGATGTATTATATTTCAGGCTAAAATGTATAAAAAAAGAAATTAATGTGTTTCAATCTATATGTACTAACAGTTAAAATTACTCTTTTATTAAGGATAATTAAAATTACAAAATTTGACATCCTCAAAATTGATATTATTAATTGCAAAATATAATGCTAATTATTAAATTTGTTTCTAGATAGATTTACAAAATAATGATATATTTTAGCGAAGACTCTTCTTTGGTAAAGAAAGTTTGTAAACTCTTTTGCTTTGTAAACTCCTTGGAATAATGTTTGTACTGCAGAATGTAAGTAGTGTTGGGCATGCCTCTGACGGAAGTAGACGTTTTATAAGTTTGTAACCAAATATGTACTTATTGTTTCTTTTTTTTTTTTTTGAATGTGGAAAATATTAAAATGGTGTGATGTTGAAAGATGTGACAAAGAATAAAATTCAAGAATAATCCAGACAAATCTTCATCATTTATTTAGTCATCAAGAACCTAAGAAATCGGAGTTCCAGCTGCAAGAATATACCCCAATATACCCCTAGACAAGACTTTGAGCCATCGACAACAACAACAATATAATGAAGATAAGTAAAATGTTATTATTTTGTATATTTTACACCTCTCGAAGCTTTTGAAAATAGTGAAGATATTAAGACAATGGATTTAATAGTGATGTGTGGGAGAATAAGATAACATGATCAAGTAATTACTTCTGAGCTTCAGACATTACATCCTTATCAGTTTTCTCAATATTGTTATTCTCAAAAATATCTTTTGTAATGATCACTATAATTCCCCTTTTTGTCCTCTCTGGTTATTATGGAGTCACCTTTAGAAATCTTAAAATTAATATTTCAAACGACACTCTTTCTCCTAATAGAATTGGGGACAGGTTTACATACTTTGTTCTCAAGATTATAATTACTCTCTATAAAATCGTATTCTGATCACGTTTTGGCACTTCCAATGAATCAATGAAAGAAGATGAAATATTCAGGTCAGTTCCAATAGTTACAGCATACATCATGGGCCTCCTAACTGTTGGTAGTTTTTATTAAATTGATTTTAAAGGTTAACGAAATAACTGGCTCACAAGAAGTCAATCTGGCATTCTTATATCTTCTAGTATCAACAACTAAATATGGCAGTAAGTCAGTACAGTAGTGCCAATAATCATACTTGTATTTTATTTTACTTTATTCCTATGCAACTTCTGAATTTCGAGACAATGCTTTCTTTATTATGAAGGTTATGTAAAACATAGTTTATATAGAGGGCACCACACAACGGATCGACATGTTCTCTGCGAAGTGTACGTTCATCACACTGTAGTCTTTACTGAACTGTGACAAGAACCTGAATAACAATTGCAGACGTATTAGAGCGTATACAAGAACTCCGAAATACTGCTGTGTAATTTAATATAAAAGCGATATAGGCTATGACATGAGTTGTAAGTTTTGTATACTACGCCCTGAGTATACACTTCTTGTATTCGTAGCGTTGATAATGGCTAATTACTAGCCAAAATCTTGATCTGCTCTAAAACAACTAGAGCGGAAACGGCGACTGATTGCTACTCTTTACCATTTTGAAAGTTATAATATGGTTGTTGAGTGCTTTCTACTTTCTTAGTGGAAGGTAATTTGATGAGGTCGTTGTTTTATTGTAGGTTTACCATTGCAAGTAGTTTTACAAATGGTACCTCCAACTGCTGCGCATTTTTGAGCTCATTTAGACAGATGTGTAGGTATGGAGATGGTGTTGACATTCCTATTTAACAAACACATAGGCAGTGGCAACATCAGCCTACAACCACCACTTGTTTGGCTACTCTACTTCAGTCTTTGGTTTGGACCAATTCCACAAATGGTCATTTCCTGGAGAAAGGTGATGTTGATAATGCAACAACTAGGTATATCAAATGGTTTCGACTAGAAGCTCGAGAAAAACGGCCAATTTCCCGAGAGCCTCGTAAAATATCTCGTTTAGTGCTAGTAGTGCTAGACTATGCTGCTCACTCTCAACGATTATGCAAATTAACATACAGGATGCACTTTCAGATGCGGTTTCCTGCTCCAGCAAGTGAACAGTCAAAGCCCTGCAGTTGCGAGTAGTGGCCATGTGGCTTAAAACGACAGCATTTTTTGTAGATCTGAGGGAATACCTCCTCGCAGTTAATATGGAAAAAATGTTTCTTCACAAAAGGGTAAGACATAGAATATAGTAGAACCCATTTTGGTTGATTTTCAGAAACAAATGCGCTATACTGGTTACCACTGATTAAATTTTATTTCCTGTTCCAGAGATTCAGCGTATGATTCATCTATTCTAAACTTTGTTTTCAATATCGTAAATATTTGGTTAAAAACTAACGTGAACAGAACAGTAATTGCTATGTGGTCAGGTAGACACAAGAACATTGTATATTTAACTCTTTATGAAGCTCCATGAAATTTTTTCTATCACGGATTGTGAGGTAGCTCATTTAACTTATATTTTAACTCCATAAAACACATATGGAACTATAGCGGTCACATGTCCATATTTACAATCACAAAGTACAGTGTTAATTGCTTACTGAAGTGTGGGTGATAACTCGGACTGAAATTGGAAACCTATATTTTACTAAAGGAAGTATCAAGACTTTTAGTAACCATGAGAAACTCTACAATGAAAAATATCTACTAAAGATTGCCTCTTATATGTAATTATCTTACATAGGCAGGAGACGAGAATACATCCTCCTGCACTGGGGAATGTCGTCGATCACCTCAATTAACATTAATTGATAACAGGTGTCTACAGAAACCTTTAAGTGTACCAGGGCACGTTTAATTTAATAATATGAGGAAAGAGGATTAGGGTTTAACGTCCAATCGATATCGAGGTCATTACAGGCATAGCAGGCATAGCTCGGCCTCTTTCAAGTATGAGGACAGAAATCGGAGTTGCCTTTAAAAGAAACCATCCCGGAATTGGCTTGGAGCGATTATGGGAATTCACGGAAAAACCTAAACACAGATTTGAACCGTCATCCTCCAAAATGCGAATCCAGTGTACTAACCACTTCGCCAACTTTCACTGTATAACTAGCATCAGTTAATACGAGTACATAACAATACCTACGTATATAGGAGAAATATAAGGGACCTTACATTGTAAAGGTCATCTTTTAGTAATCAATTTATCATGTACACAACGATAATATATTGTCGTATTAGTAACATGTAGATTATGAAGTTACATCAAGCACAAATTACACCGTCGGATAAAATATAGTACACCTGGAAAGAGGGCGACGAGTTTGATTCGATGACGTCTTATGCCACCTCGGGGATAGTAGATGTACTGAAAATGGTTTCAACGTCGTCCACCAACAGATAGCTTAGTAGCAAAGCTACCAGTGTGCCATTTATGTATACCTTTTAATAGCGAATGCTCACAGCCAGAAGGGTGAGTGTGGTGCTAGCATGATAAGTAAGTAGACAACCACACTACAAAGACGCAGTTGTTCTTCCTACAGAGATAGGAGCGAGTTTGAAAGGCATCAAAATGTGATCTTCCGTGTGGTGGGATGGTCCTTTCTGAGTGTTGCTGCATAAGTTGGCGGTGCTGCGCCACTTATGCAACGATGTTGGTATGAATAGTCACGTGCACATTCTCACACCCGTGGACTAGTTTCTGGACGTCCACGCAGCACACGCGTCCGCCAGTACCGTTGTATTGTAAGGGCAGGAATGCAAGATGGCACACTACCATGGCACAGATAAGAGGGTCAGTGAGCCCAGACGTGTCAACACGGTTGCGAACCGGTTACTAACAGTGAGACTACAGGCATAACCCCTCACCCCTCCGCATGTCTTTGGCTCACGCCACTGTATCGATATGCAAGGCTCGACTGGTGCCGGAGGGTCACTTGGAGATAGAATAGCGCACTGTACTCTTTAGCAATGAAAGCAGATTTTGCCTGCACGCAAATGAAGGTCGTCTGCATGTACGACGGAGACGTGGTGAGCGCTGTCTATTTATCTACAAAAGATTATTATACAGGATGTTACAAAAAGGTACGGCCAAACTTTCAGGAAACACTCCTCACAAACAAAGAAAGAAAATATGTTATGTGGGCATGTGCCTGGAAACGCTTACTTTCCATGTTAGAGCCCATTTTATTACTTCTCTTCAAATCACATTAATCATGGAATGGAAACACACAGCAACAGAACGTACCAGCGTGACTTCAAACACTTTGTTACAGGAAATGTTCAAAATGTCCTCCGTTAGCGAGGGTACATGCATCCACCCTCCGTCGCATGGAATCCCTGATGCGCTGATGTAGCCCTGGAGAATGGCGTTTTGTATCACAGCCGTCCACAATACGAGCACGAAGACTCTCTACATTTGGTACCGGGGTTGCGTGGACAAAAGCTTTCAAATGCCTCCATAAATGACAGTCAAGAGGGTTGAGGTCAGGAGAGCGTGGAGGCCATGGAATTGGTCCGCTCCTACCAAACCATCGATCACCGAATCTGTTGTTGAGAAGCGTACGAACACTTCAACTGAAGTGTGCAGGAGCTCCATCGTGCATGAACCACATGTTGTGTCGTACTTGTAAAGGCACATGTTCTATCAGCACAGGTAGAGTATCCCGTATGAAATCATGATAACGTGCTCCATTGAGCGTAGGTGGAAGAACATGGGGCCCAATCAAGACATCACCAACAACGCCTGCCCAAACGTTCACAGAAAATCTGTGTTGATGACGTGAATGCACAATTGCGTGCGGATTCTTGTCAGCCCACACATGTTGATTGTGAAAATTTACACTTTGATCACGTTGGAATGAAGCCTCATCCGTTAAGAGAACATTTGCACTGAAATGAGGATTGACACATTGTTGGATGAACCATTCGCAGAAGTGTACCCGTCGAGGCCAATCAGCTGCTGATAGTGCCTGCACACGCTGTACATGGTACGGAAACAACTGGTTCTCCCGTAGCACTCTCCATACAGTGACGTGGTCAACGTTACCTTGTACAGCAGCAACTTCTCTGACGCTGACATTAGGGTTATCGTCAACTGCACGAAGAATTGCCTCGTCCATTGCAGGTGTCCTCGTCGTTCTAGGTCTTCCCCAGTAATGAGTCATAGGCTGGAATGTTCCGTGCTCCCTAAGACGCCGATCAATTGCTTCGAACGTCTTCCTGTCGGGACACCGTTCTGGAAATCTGTCTCGATACAAACGTACCGCGCCACGGCTATTGCCCCGTGCTAATCAAATGGGCATCTGCCAACTCCGCATTTGTAAACATTGCACTGACTGTAAAACCACGTTCGTGATGAACACTAACCTGTTGATGCTACGTACTGATGTGCTTGATGCTAGTACTGTAGAGCAATGAGTCGCATGTCAACACAAGCAACGAAGTCAACATTACCTTCCTTCAATTCGGCCAACTGGCGGTGAATCGAGGAAGTACAGTACGTACTGACGAAACTAAAATGAGCTTTAACATGGAAATTAAGCGTTCTTGACACATGTCCACATAACATCTTTTCTTTATTTGTGTGTGAGGAATGTTTCCTGAAAGTTTGGCCATACCTTTTTGTAACACCCTGTACATGAGAGGCGATTTTTGATACATGTTTTTCACTGCACTGTTTCTTATGGCTAAAATATGTCTTCATACTGTTAACAACAAGCAATGTACCTATTATGTTATTTCAGAGGTAGACCTTCATAATCTACATTTTATTGATAGTTGACAATATCCACTGATTAGCCGAAATATTATGACCATTTACCCATCGCGACGTTGTATGCCAGCTGATGGCGTTGTGGTCACATGACGTAGTAACAGAAGTATGTAAGTGGAGCGGACAGAGGATCACCCTAGCGAAGATAAGGACTGCAAGTGAGGAAATCCGTTTGGATGGTTCAAATGGCTCTGAGCACTATGGGACTTAAAATCAGAGGTCATCAGTTCCCTAAACTTAGAACTACTTAAACCTAACTAACCTAAGGACATCACACACATCCGTGCCTGAGGCAGGATTCGAACCTGCGACCGTAGCAGCAGCGCGGTTCCAGACTGATGCGCCTAGAACCACTCGGTCACAGCGGCCGGCGAAACCCGTTGGAAGTTATGGGCTGCAAATGGGGGAAATTCAATGAGATAAGCAACTTTGACATAGGGCAGATTATTATTACGCAGAGCCTACTAATGACTATCTCGAAGCTGGTAGAATGTTCAAGTGCTATTGTCGTGATCATCTACGGAAAGATTGAGAAGGACAATTCACTGAAGCCCTGTGGACAGTTGGCTGTTAATATTTACAGTGTTAAACTGATTGTCAGTTGTTAAGACCTCTCTGAAGGGATGTCATAAAACATCAATTGTGAACACTTATTGCAAGAGAACTCACTCGATGGAACCACAAGATCCAGCGAAAATACACTTATAATGACCCGATCTTTCAAACACGGAAAAGCACAGCTTAGTACAACAGGTTGTTCAGATTATAACTAATGACTCAGTAATGCAATCACAATCAAACAATTGAACCGGTTAACAGCTAAATGTAATCACAAGTTACCTCTTTTGTTCAACGGCACCCTGTGCCTTAGTACAATTGTTCAGGCTGTATTAACGTCCAAGAGCTGATTAATTAGAATCAGAAAGGGAAGGGAATATAATAGTGGGACAAATTTTCAAACGACAACTAGTGTCTTAATAAAATACTACTGCTTATATTTAAGACCAAAAAGCCGACCGAGTAAAACTCTGAGGGTCGGGTACAAACCAGAAAATAATAAGGAGGGCAGGTAGACAAAGAAACACCACGAGGATTACAGAATGTTACTCCTCTTTTATTAGCAAGCAGTTATATGAATCGCCGGCCGCAGTGGACGAGCGGTTCTAGGCGCTACAGTCTGGAACCGCGCGACCGCTACGGTCGCAGGTTCGAATCCTGCCTCGGGCATGGGTGGGTGTGATGTCCTTAGGTCAGTTAGGTTTAGGTAGTTCTAAGTTCTAGGGGACTGATAACCTTAGAAGTTAAGTCCCATAGTGCTCAGAGCCATCTAAACCATTTTTTGATTTCCATGAATCCACGGTTGTGCCGATGAAAGCCAGGTAGAAGAGGGCAGCCAGGACACGAGCGGTCGTCCGACGCGAATGTTGCCAACCAAGCGACGGGATGTCGGCCTGCTACTTGTAGTCGACGCTGAACCCGGAGAAGTATTCCGGTATCTTCTCTCTGCGCAGGCCCTCTTTGCGCAGCTCATAGCTTCGGCCGCTCGGACCTCGCGACCACCTCTTCTTGCGACGCTACCGCCAATCCCCAAACTTTGTGCCTCCCTCGCTCGTGTATCTGCAAGCAAAGACCTTCTAAGGACACAACAGATACCAAGTCTTCCTCAGAGGTATTGACAATGTGGCAGCAAGAGGGATAGCGGATACTACACCTGAGCCAGTGACGCCCGACAGAACAGTCTACTAGCTCAATGGCGCCACGGCTCAGTGTCCTGTGTATACATTGTTCTTTTTTTATAGTCTTCCTGCGAGCTGTATAGAGTGACGTGATTAAACTTTTACAAATTTAAAAATTTTCGATTCAACTAAATACCTAGGTACTACAATAACGAATAATGCAAATTGGAACAAATACATAGAAAATGTTGTGGGGAAGGTCAATCGAAAACTGCAGTTTATTGCCAGAACTTGCCCTGACTTATCCTGGAGCATTTCCACGTAGTATGCAATCGTTACCGGATAAGATTGACGGTGGACTTCAGAAACGTTTGGTGAGAGGCAGCTACTTTTATATTATCATGAAATAGGACGAGGATATGACGGGTACGATAAGCAAATTGTGGTGGGGATCATTAACACAAAATGTATTTTCCACTGCGCCGAGATATTTTTACGAAATTTCCGTCACCAACTTTTTTCCTAGAACGCGAAAATATTTTGTGGACTTCCACCTACATAGTGAGAAATGACAATCGTAATAAAATAAGAGAAATCAGAATTCGTGGTGAACAGTTTCGGTGTTCCTTTCCCCCAGTACTATTCGAGGGTGGAACGGCCGAGAAATTGAAAGTGGTTCTATGAACCCTTCGTCAATCGCAGTTCTGGTTTGTACCCGACCCTCACAGTTTTACACGTTCGGCTCTTTGGTCTTAAATGGTTCAAATGGCTCTGAGCACTATGCGACTTAACTTCTGAGGTCATCACTCGCCTAGTACTTAGAACTAATTAAACCTAACTAACCTAAGGACAGCACACACATCCATGCCCGAGACAGGATTCGAATCTGCGACCGTAGCGGTCGCTCGACTCCAGACTGTAGCGCCTAGAACAGCACGGCCACTCCGGCCGGCATGGTCTTAAGTATAAGCAGTAGTATTACATTAAGAGTCGTTTGAAAATTTGTCCCGCTATTATATTGCCTTCCCTTTCTGATTCTAATTAATCAGCTCTTCGTCGTATTCTTTCAAATAATTGGCTACTTATGCAGAAGAAACAATATCTGTTTAAGAATACTCTTAGTGTAGCACGATGTACGGCATGTGTTTCTGTTTACTGTGCCCATTTCGTCCGCAGCTCGTGACCTACTGTCTAGCGTTGCTGCCTCTGCATAACGGGGTCCCGGGTTCGATTCACGGCCGGGTTGTGGATCTTCTCTGCCCGGGGACTGGGTGGTTGTGTTGTCCTCATCAATTCATCATCATCATTCGTGACAGTGGCGAGATTGGACTTTGTATAAATATTGGGACTTTGTATGGGCGCTGATGACTGCACAGTTGAGCACCCCATAAACCAAACATCCAGTGCGCATTTTCTCACAATTTCCAATATTCCACCTTCCCTGTAAGTTGATACAGTCGCAGTAATTCATCTCCACACGATCTTTCAGTGTCCAATTGTCTCCATGTCAGAACGCTCCAAGCTTCAGGATGCATACAGTCGATGTCTGCAAGCAAATTTAGCCATAGACCTAGGTGTCTGGAAAATTGTGTAGCTTTTAAATTGGATGCTTAAAATTTTATTTCATTCTATGCAATGTTTCATTTTAATTATTATTAATTCTTTATGTGTAAAATAAATACTAGGAAATCTGCAATCTGTGTATTGCGCTTTTGGTGACGGAGTGATTCGTCCCTAAATAAATTTCAAGACCGAAATGTCTAGATGGTGACATACAGTTACACCTCGTCTACATGAAAACAGAGCAGAGGAAGTAATTACACAAGGTTAGTACGAAGAAAACCGTTTAAAGACACTCCAAGGGGAAAAAAACGGCCCTCTATGAAGGAATTATCCCAATGGGATAACCGAAATCAATAGGTATGATGTACATATACCCGACAAACGATTAAATGCCAGAAATGTTGGATGATTTATTCAAGAGGAAGAACATCAAAAATAGAGAAAGTCAATAGCGTGTCGGTCCACCTCTGGTTCGTATTCAAGCTGCTGTACGGATGGCACTGGCTGACAGAGTTGTTGAACTTTCCCCTGAGGCATATCGTGCCAAATTCTGTCCAACTCTTCAGAATCACGGAGGGCACAGACCATAGTGTTCCAAACATTCTCTATTGGGGGAGATCCATCGACCTTGCTAAAGAGATCCAGCTAGGTTGCTGGCCAAGGTCTGGCCAAGGTACAGTTGGGAAGCACGAAGACAAGCAGTAGAAACTCACGCTGTGTGCAGGTGGGGGGATGCGGGGGTAGGGGGGGGGGGAGTGTTGTAACCGTTCTGGTTGCGGGATTGCCGAGAATGAATCGTGGCGGGACGAAACGGGAGCGGACCGCGAACAAACAAACGAACGTGAAAGGACGGATACGAACAACGACTGACGACCGAGCAAGACCTTACGACCACAACACGCAAGAAGCAACGGGGTCACAAGCGACAACCAAACGAATCCACAACGTCCACTCGTAAACGAAAACAAAGTACGGTAAACACGCTTTCTGTAGCCGAGATGTCGATAGACTCACACGAATATCAGACTGCTTAGCTGAGTGAGTGGCAGCCGGCCGCGGTGGTCTAGCGGTTCTAGGCGCTCAGTCCGGAACTGCGCGACTGCTACGGTCGCACGTTCGAATCCTGCCTCTGGCATGGATGTGTGTGATGTCCTTAGGTTAGTTAGGTTTAAGTAGTTCTAAGTCCTAGGGTACTGATGACCACAGATGTTAAGTCCCATAGTGCTCAGAGCCATTTGAACCATTTGAGTGGGTGGCAGGCGCTTATATACAGGATACGGTACGTCGCTATTGGCTGCTGGGACCACGTGCTCCACCATGGCGCCCTCACGTTATACACGGGCCAGGAACGCGCGCAGCCATGGTTTACAGCATGACGGCTGTAGAGACCTCTAGTGGTAATCGAGGTCCATTCCATCTGGCGCGGATTCGAAACCCGCGGCGCTCGGTACCAGAGGGGGCACAAGGGAAACAAATCAGGGCATAGAATATCGTCGACATACTGCTGTTCTGTATGGGATGTCGCAGCTGACGACCACGGGGGCTCTATAATGGAAGAAAATGGCACCCCAGATGATCACCGCTGGTTGTCGGGCCGTATGGCAGGCGACAGTCAGGTTATTATGCTACTTTTGTCCATGACGTTTCCAGACAGGTCTTCGAATCTCATTAAATGGAGTGGAATTGTCATTAGTGATGAGTCAGTCTTTGAACTGAACCGCCATGACCCGTGAAGATGTGTCTGGAGACGCCCCGAACAGCGGTGGGATATCAAAGTAACTATCACCCGCAATACGGACCTATAAGCAAGAGTGATGTCTGCAGCCATTTACTTTCGTAGCAGGACCCATTTGGTTGTCATACACGGCACCTTCACTGCTGAGAGATACACTGACCATTTGCTACGCCCCGTTTTGTTACCCTTCATGGCAAGCCATCCTGGACGTACTTTTCAGAAAGATGAGGCCCTCCCACACACGACGAGAGTTTCTACTGCATGTCTCTCTGCTTGCCAAATCCTATCTTGGGCAGTAAGGCCGCCGGATCTCTCCCCAGTTAAGAACGTTTGGAGCATTATGGGCAGGGACATCCAACTAGCTCATGGTTTTGTCGATCTAAAGTTTTTATTGGACAGGATTTGGCACAATACCCGTGAATGGGACATGCAACAACTCTGTCAATCAATGCCAAGTCGAATCGCTGCTTGCATAAACGTCAGAGGGGATCAGTGCGTTATTAATTCGTTCAATTTGGAAGTTCTTTCTTGTGAATTCTTCTTTTCTTCTTTTGGTGGTGCCTTGTCCCGTGGTTTGGCATGGCCAGCATTGTTAGGAACGGATTCGGCAAGGTTAATTTTAATGGGTGACTGGATGCTCTTCCTGCCGTCACCCTGTAATCTCCAGGATGGAATTAGTGCACCCCAGCTGTCTGCGTCGAGTGTAATCCATGGAATAGTGCGAATGTTGGTTAGGTAGGGTTGTTTGGGGGAGGGGACCAAGTAGCGAGGTCATCGGTCTCATCATATTAGGGAAGGATGGAAAGAAAGTCGGCCGTGCCCTTTCAAAGGAACCATCCTGCCATTTGCCTGGGGCGATTTAGGGAAATCACGGAAAACCTAAATCAAGATGGCGGGACACGGGATTGAACTGTCGTCCTCCACAATGCTAGTCCTGTGTGCTAGCCACCTCGCTCGGTAGTGCGAACGTGTTCAGATGTCTGCGAGTCATGTAACTGAGTCGGAAGTTGGCACCAGTCCGGTATTCACCTAGTGGGATGTGGAAAACCGCCTAAAAACCACTTCCAGGCTGGCCAGCACACTGGCTGACGTCGGTAATCCGCCGGGTGGATTCGATCCGGGGCCAGCGCGCCTACCCGAGTCCAGGAAGCAGCGCATTAGCGCTCTCGGCTAACCTGGCGGGTAAAGTTCTTTCTTCTGAATAAATTATCGAATTTTCTGAAATTATGAACATTTGTTTGTCTGTTCATTCACATCACGTCTACTAATTTCCTTCCCATTCCGATAATTACTTAGTGATGTAACTTTTTTTGTCTAGGGTGTACAAACAGCAATACTTATTGCGACACAATGAAATATTTAACCACAATGTAAACAAGAAAATATCTCTCGCCACCAGAAGTCGTGTTACTTAGTGCGGTTAGCAGTCGTACCTACACTAAATAGAATTCTGAAAGTAAGAGTAACTACTTAATAACTGACTGCTCTGAAATATTTCATAGTTCCGGTGTTTGAAGAAATGTACTGGAAACAAACATGAGAGTGCACTTTATTTCCTGGGACATGCATGAGATATTCACACCAAACGAATGATACAGTTCAAACGAAATGAGCAGATTTTCTTTTCTTGTTGTTTTCAATTGCAAGCCTGCCAGATTGCCAGTGTGTTGTAATTAAAAGTCATACCTCCATTTACGACAGAGCCTATTACCTCATTCTTTAAAAGCCCGAACGTGCCTTTGTCAGAGCCTCAGAGTGCCGAAGAATCGTGAACTCACAAGCGTACTTACATATTCAAAAATTTCATGAGCCGTGCCTTGCGAGAAGTGCACCGAGAAATTATCAAGTTCCTCGAGCTGTACGCTTGCACTTCTCATCTCCAGCAACACTGCCGCACTGGTCGTGAGATACATAATAGGGAATCCATCCACCAAATTGATAATACATTACAACCTTTATTACGAATAAGGGCAGGCTGAGAAGCAACTGCCGTTTCGAACTGTTGCGCTAGGGGCTTTCGAACGCTGTACTGTACATGCTCACGTATTATATTCGCCTGTTGGCTATTCACAAAAGCCATTAAAGTTGTCCTTGATTTCATGAATGGTTTTTATATTTGTTTGAAATGGCCCATCCGAATGAAAATGACGCCGACTTGAAAACACGTGCTTTTATGCGTTTTTTAAACGCAATAACATTATCGGAGAATCACCGACGTTTTTAGTGTAAAACGTTTTGGAATGGCCAGAATATGCTGTAGAGCATTTTAAGACGGTCGCGCAAATTTGCTGAAGTGAAGTTGGCGACCGTCTGTCATTACTGATGACCTGGTGCAGGAAACAAAAATAAAAGTTGTGAAGACAAATGTAACACGATTTCATCATCACCTTCTACCTCTCCTCTCGTTTCAGTAAGTGTTCCGCAGGAAACTGTGACACAATGTTTGCAGCATGGAAATGGCTAAAGAACTTCAGACGTCATATTTCCCTGAGGATGGATTTGAGAAACTATTATTACAATACGTTAAGTGTCATAATGTAAGAGGGAATCTACATGTATACGCCACAAGCCACCTTATGTTGTGTGGCTGAGTGTACTTTGTGTACCACTGTCCCTTCCTCTGCGCGGGGTAGCCGCGCGGTCTGAGGCGTCTTGTCGCAGTCCGCGCGGCTCCCCCGTCGGAGGTTCCAGTCCTCCCTGGGGCATGGATGTGTGTGTCGTCCATAGCGTAAGTTAGTTTAAGTTTTATTAAATAGAGCGTAAGCTTAGGGACCAATGACATAAGCAGCTTGGTCTCATAAAATCTTACACTAATTTAAAAATTTTAAATTTTGCCCTCTGCTCCGTTTCACGTTCTAGTCGCGAACGGTTCGTCGAAAGGAAGATTTCCGGTAAGCCTCTGCGGGTATCGGAATGTCTGTAATTTTATTTTCACAGTCTTTTCGCGAGATAAACCAAGGAGGAAGCAATGTATTGTTCAAAATGGTTCAAATGGCTCTGAGCACTATGGGACTCAACTGCTGAGGTCATTAGTCCCCTAGAACTTAGAACTAGTTAAACCTAACTAACCTAAGGACATCACAAACATCCATGCCCGAGGCAGGATTCGAACCTGCGACCGTAGCGGTCTCGCGGTTCCAGGCTGCAGCGCCTTTAACCGCACGGCCACTTCGGCCGGCCAATGTATTGTTTGACGCTTCTGAAACGTCTGAGTTCAGCTACGTATGCTATTAGGGTTATTGCAAATTTTGGTGATAAGAATCTCAGTAAATTAGCTTACCATGCCTACTTTCATTCGCTGCTTTCGTATGCCATCATATTCTGGGGTAATTCATCGTTGAGTAGAAAAGTATTCATTGCTCAAAAACGGGTAATGAGAATAATTGCTGGAGCCCACCCACGGTCATCCTGCAGACATCTATTTAAGGATCTAGGGATCCTCACAGTAACCTCACATTATATATATTCACTTATGAAATTTGTTATTAATAATCCAACCCAGTTCAAAAGTAATAGCAGTGTGCATAGCTATAACACCAGGAGAAAGGATGATCTTCATTATGCAGGGTTAAATCTGACTTTGGCACAGAAAGGGGTAAATTATGTCGCCACAAAAGTCTTTGGTCACCTACGAAACAGCATCAAAAGCTGACAGATAGCCAACCAACATTTAAAAATAAATTAAAACAATTTCTAGATGACAACTCCTTCTACTCATTGACTGAATTTTTAGATATAAATTAAGGAAAAAAAGGAAAAAAAAACACCCAACTTAAACATCAGTGTCATGCAATATTTTGTGTACTGTAATATCTTGTACAGACATCTTTTATGAACCTGACACGTTCCACATCATTACGCAGTGTCGTATTCATGATCTATGGAGCAAGTATTAATCTAATCTAATCTAATCTAATCCTCTCTTGCAGCGTCTGCCAGTGGAGATGACACTCGGTGACGCTTTTGCTCTTATTAAATGGACCAATAGTGAAATGTGCTGCCCCTCTTTGGATCTTCTTTATTTTCTCTATCAGCCCCATTTCGTACGGATCTCAGAGAGACAAGAATATTCATGTACTGGTCGAGTGCTTTGTAAGCGTGATGTACTGCATGTTATGAGGATCCCACAGTGAATTTCAGTGTGGCATCTGCCTTACCCGCGATTAGTTATATGTGGTCGTTCCGTTTCAAATCGCTCCGCACGCATACTACTAAATATTTAATGGAATTTACTGCTTCCAATGATTCTTCTGCAGCTGTGTAGTCACAGAATAAATAATTATGGTGAAAAGTGGATTAAGGTACATGTTTTCGTGTAAAAATACTGTAAAATAGTTTTGTTTTTACTTTATTTTAAAACGGTGCTTATTTTAAAAACGCTCGTTTCATTTTCCAGAAACGGCAGATAAAGTGTTGTGTTATGGCTCTTGTCTGCAACAAGTAGACCATTGAGCTGGTAATCGACAATAAAGTATTTCACGTTACCTGGAGAATGGCGTTGGAAATTATTGTCTGAAGTAAATAACACAATATTACAATTTACATTCTCGTAGCTCTGACAGTTACGACTGTTGATTTCGTCGTGGGCGCACTCTGATCACTTAAAGTACCTGTGGAATCACTTTTCCGTTTACGATTATACATTCATCATATACAGATTCCGTGGTACCTGTCGTCATACACTTTCTAAGAGGTGCAGTACGTGAGCATATGGAGCACCAAGTTGCACACAATAGGATTTAATTTGTAATTAATACAACGATAATAGAACATTGCAGAGGCCCTGAGTCTCGCATGAATTTTTCGTAAACGGGTTAGAATGGAACGTATGTTTATACAATGTTTTCACCCAGATTAGCCACACATACAGGTCCTGGATGCCTGAACATGCATAGAAATCATAGTTGGAGCCACTGTCTAAGGCAAGGAAGTAACGAATTCAGCACCACTGCTTACTACCCTATGACGTCACAGATATCACGTGTCGAATGTCCGCGAGTTGTGTATCGTTCTTATCCGACGTTCTTTTGTCCTCACTTGATGTTGCTGACATGCCAGAAGGTCAGCCCTGTAGCCGGCTAGAGACCTAAGTATCCGTATAGCTTCTGCACCCTCGTATCGTGGCGGTTCCGGCTTACGTCATTCGATAAGGCAGCGAATGACCCACGTTAAAAAAGATGGAAATGAACTGGACTACTCTGCGCAATGAATTGCTGGGGAACATTAACATTCACCTATGCAAAGGCTTGTTCCTGTGTATGCCAAAAGGCTTAAGTGAATGCTTTCCATTTCTGCTAGAAGTTGTAGCTCTCCGTTCAGCAGGTGGTGCACGCTGGCAGCAAGTAGATCAGGAGCGTATAAATGCAGATGACCCCGTGCCGATTTAATGAGACACTGGTGCGGAAAAAATTAACGTAACTTAATCAGATGCCAGACAACACCGCTATTCTGTATTAAAAATGTCCGAATTGCAGGCAGCTTACATTTTTTTTAGTAAATTGCTCCTCGGCTGCATTGAAATTCTGCCAGAACTGATGAGGCATTTACCCTTAGCTGCGTTGCGTGTCGCTGTATAATACGAAGCAGGAAATACGAGATAGTGCCTGGTCACGCAAGAGCTATGCGAGTCGTTAGCCAGTATATCAAACGCATCCACAGAAGTACTTCTAAATGTGGAAATGTGACTTGCAAGTACTTTGGACACTACAGATCCGAGCGGTAATGTGACAGATGCCACTCGGTGCAAACGAAATTTGGAAAGTTTTAGTAAAGCGACAGTAAACGGAAAAAAATCCGGGGCTCACTGTGGTGGCTACACGCCAGTACTCTCTTTCTCTTGTGCCGTCATGTTCAGATAAACTGGGAACCTGCCTGGTATCTTCCTGTCCTGGCCGTGACCTAGGCATCGCTTTCGTTTTCTACAGGCAGTCGTAATAGCCTCAGACTTTCGCTAAATTAATTGAAACTATTATTTGAAATAAAGAGGTGGGAGATCACAACACTGCTCCCGTAAGTGGCGAATTCTGACTCAAATAAACAGATATGGGAGAGTTGGGCATTTGTGCACAGCAGGTACTCGTACGCATTCAGTATTCGATGCTCGCAGTTAACTTGACTAAGGTGACATTTGAGTTGTGGAATACGAGAGTGTGAGGCAAGTACAACGGGACTGTTTCTTGTTATTTTCAGCAGACAGAAAATAACAAGGTAAGCCTACAGTTATTACTTACTTCTTTTATCTGAATATCTTTTTATAACCCGTAATTCATTGTGTCATTGAATAGGTTTGCTTTCTGTGCCTTTTGAATATGATAGTGAACAAACAAAATCTAATCACGTTCATCCGTAGTAGCCGAGTGGTGTGATGGTGTGGTGATAGGGATCTGCAGCCCCCTTGAAAAAGAAGCTCAAATAGACAGAAAAGAAGGAGAAAGTAAGTATGAAAAGAAATAACAGTATGGATCGGAAAACAACGATTGGAAAGCTGTACGAGGGTTCTTCAGTGAGCAGCCAAAAAAGAAAATCAGAAGTAAGGAGGAAAGATCAGAGTTGACGGAGGTATCGAATGTTTCCGACATTTTTGCTGACGATGATGATTACGAAAAAAGTTTAGTGACGCATTGAAATTATTACCCACACGTAGGAAAGAACTTAATGAGCTATATTGCTCCTGTGCAGAAACAGATTAAGCCAGAGACATGTGGTAGAGGTGCATCGGATGCTCGCGCATGTACTGGAGCAGACACCACAAGACTATTTTTGTGATGAATGCTTAGCCAAGAAATGAAATTATAAAAGTTGTTCGAACGTGAAAATAAAAAAAGATAATACATTTAATCTTACTATTGAAATTCATTTCAATATTCTAATTCCTAACAAAAATTCTCAGATAATTTAGGTGCTGATTCCCTTCGCTCATGTATATTTAATACAACCTTTCTTTCTGAAGCACACAGTTCCCACACCACGGTGGATAATTGATAAGAAACATGGAGAATCGAGCGCAATAGTATGTTTGTGATGTTTGCACCTAAAAATCATTGTACTGATTTTACATTTAAATTGGGTTAGTATAAAAAATAGATAAACTGCTGCAAACTTAAACACAGTAGGTTTTAGTGTACTGATACATAATATTTTTTAAAAATAATTTTTGATTAAGTGAGGACTATTCCCTCCCTTTTCGTTACATTGAAGTCTTCACCTACGTAACTGAGTAGTCGCAATGAAACAGAAAAAAAAAGTGATTCAGTTTCTCAACAAGATTTAGAATAAATCTGGCAGTTATCGTTTGGTTATTTGGAGAAGAAAACCCACAAGAAATACAGGCGAGCGAAAGATAATAGCAGCAGAAGATTTTGAGTTGCTGCATGGATGACCTTGGCTCGGTGACGATCATACTTTCTATCATTGGTATTGCAGCTAAGCGATTTATCAGACAATTAGACGACTAATGCGATTTTTCGTTGAAATCCAGAAGCTTTGTTTGAGCTTCTGAGACGTCAGCACACAGGTACACTCTTACAGACATTACTCGTGGGTTGCAGGTCTACGTCATCCAGTAGCTGGCTATATATACGGAATGAACCCGAACTCCACCGACGGTAGTATGGGAAAAAAAGTCTAGTAAACGCGGGATCTAAAAATGTACGTGGGTACCGCAATAGCTATAAGCACTAGTTCATCTTCGTTGCTATGAACCACGTCTCTCTCTTTCCTACTGCAGGTTTTTTGCTTTCCACATTTTGAGAGGAAATGGTATGTGCCAAATCAAGAGAAAAATGTCCAGAAAACATGAGCTCTAAAATACATATTTAAGAACTGTGAGCACAGATCCAGTAGAATAGATGTGTTCCACATTAGCGAAGGTGAACAGCTGTTCATAGCCCTTAAGGTATGCTTTTTAGGGCCCATGTTTACTAGGCTTTTGTTCTTGTTTTAGTCCATACTACCACTTCTAAAAGTTTGGCGGTGTAGTTTTGGTTTAGCTTGAAAATCGTGAAAGAACGAGTTATTCCCTCAAACACCAGCGGAACTGTTCTTCTCAGGTGGTACCAAAACCTACTGCCCAGAAAAAAACGGTCCATTGACCACAGTGGCGTTCGCTTCACGACCAATCTAATTATCTCTTTGCCACCTCCACCTTGGAAATGTACGCCTGTGAATAAAGGCAAGCTTTTATCACACAAATACTTGATTTTAATGGAAATCTCCGTAACAGCGATAGCTTGTAATTTATTAATGCCATTATATATCGACTCACAAAAATCGTGCAATCATACATATACACGCTTCCTCTACACACGGTTTAATATTCAGTATCAAATTTTCGAGCTCATTAATTAATTAAGTTTTTCACTGCTTTTTAGGGTAAATGGCTTCTCATAGTCAATGATATAAGAAATATAAACAACATATGTGCATTCGACCAGTGAGTTCTGTGTGGGCAGTGTTAAGTACTGGAATGCAGCCGTAGTGTGTCTGCATTGTTGTATCATAAGTTGCAATGGAGCAACATCTCTAAATTACAAGTTCAAGACAATGTCTAGCACGTTTAGAATAAAAGAAAACTGAGTGCAAAGGTTGTCCTGCGCGTCTTGACCGCGAACAAAGCCATTGATGCGTCGATACCGGCTGCTACTTCATTGTAATGCGAAACGCGGGCAAATCCTTTTTCGGAAAAAAACCATCATGGGTTATGATAGTTGCTGGTATCAATACGAACCTACCAAAAACCACATGGTGAAGAAATTCATGCGAACAGTCCTCGCTTTGGCGAATTAATAGACATTCAAGGGAATGTAACGCTCGCATTGTACGACGTCCCAAAGAAAGACTCTTATGACAGTTTCACATGTATCAATGTTCTTTGCGTTATACTCTAGTGGGGGCGTTAGGGAATGGGATAGGGCATTTGCGAGGGGGACCGAGCGTCTAGAACATCTTAAGCATTAAAACCACCATATTAATTTTTCTCTGTTTTTTATTAATCCAGTCTCGAAATTTTCTGGTCTGGCGGAATATATCCCATATATCACCACCAACTGTGGATGTGGAGTCACATTAACAAATGTGGGTCCTCTCCTTGCTGTTGACAGCCGGCCGCCGTCTGAAGAAAGTTTATTCCAGAATACATATATATACCCATACAGGTTTATTCCGATATTCCGATCGGGATGACATTTTACACACTTTACCTTCAAGATAAGAGAAAGATCACTGTCTACATAAGATTTCGTAACCCGTATTAAAATATATGTATATGTAATATACAAAGGGACAAGGTTGTTACTAAAGATCTATGAAAGTTCTTTGACCCATTTACTGCAAAGTTCCTGGCCGATGTACTTCAGATTTCGACATTCAGATGAAGTAACGAAGAAAATTAATAAAAATTTAAATGCCCAACAAACGAAATATACTATATCATGCTAAGCTGAGTGTAATTTCTGTCGCGAGAATATATTACAGAGGCGATACTCGTTTCGGAGAGAGTGCCATCAGACATCACTGGATTGCGAGACGAGCGAATGCTCGAGAATTTGGCCGCGACATGACTGTAAATACTTATTTATTGATTAGTTGCTGTTGTTATATATGACATACACTCTAGGAGATATTTCAGACCGTGTATCACAGTTTCTTGTTAAGTAGCATACCAACAGTAAGGCAGATCGTGGAATAGTACCAACAAAAGTCACTAGATAGCGGGCCTATCAAGAGATTGAAGAGAACCCGAAACTGTTCGAACAGTTCGAGTCGTAGTCAGAGACAACCCTACCAGAAACAGCGAAATTTGAGTTTAAACAACAGAAGTTACATTTAAAGCGATCAACAGTGTGCACTCCTCCGGTACTTTCTATCCCACCTCCAGTGTGCCCCAAGGCTCCATCCTTTCCATTCTCCTCTATCTCCTGTATACTGCAGATATGCCCAAACATCACCTGCCTGTTCACCTCCTCCAATTTACTGATGACACTGTCTTCCTTTATCCTATGCTTAAATGGTCGCAACGTACCCCTCAAACCCACCTCGACCAATTCACCACCTGGTGCAACCAGTGGTTCCTTTGCATCCACCCCTCCAAGATCCAGGCAGTCACCATAAGTCGTACCACCAACTCCTTCCGGCTCCACGATTTTTATCTCGCCATTTGTGGTCGTCCTATCCACCTACCCTGAAATACCTTGGCCTCACCCTCGACCATTACCTCACCTGGACTCCCCATCTGCTTACGATCCAACACAAAGCCCCCAACAGAGTCCAACTCCTGAAACATCTATCTGGTTGGACAGGGGACTGCATCCTTCCACCATCCTTCACACCTACAAATCCTTGACCCACCCCATCATTTGTTATGCCAGCATCACTTGGATTTCCACCTCTCCCAGGTTGTATAATGGCCCTCCAAATACTTGAACACCATCCACTCCACCTCATCTTCTATATCTGCCTCCCATCCCCAACGCAGATCCTTTTCAACCTCATCCCCTTCCCACGTCTTCTCCTCTTCCTTGAACACATCCACACCCTCTACATTATCCGCCAACTCGATCCCCTCGACCTCCTGGTGTCTTCAATCCTCTCTACTCCCAGCTCATTGTTGCACCTCTACCACTGTGTTCCACCCCCACCCCATCCCCATACCCTCCACCTCCTTTCTCAACACAACTTCCAACACCTACCCCTTCCAGATGATCACTCTGGTCTGTACCCCTCCTACCAACTCTAACCCTGACTTCCTCCCTCCCACCCTTCAAGGCTCCCTCTCCCCTCCTCTTCCCCTGAGCGGTTTTCTTCCATCCTCCACCCCTCCTGTCCCCTTCTGGTGCATACTTTCTGTGTCTGTGCACTCCCTCCTGACTTGCCTTCCCTCTCCCCCTCTGCCCCCCTCGTGCCCCTTAGTGTGCTCCCTGACCATCTTTCTCGTTTTGCCTCACCCACTCCAGCCCCCCATTTCCTGCTACACATTCCTCTTCCTTTTCCTCCTCTCAGGCCTCTTCTCCCTTGGCATGTCCCTCTCAGCAGTTTTCATTCTTAGTGTATGCTTCATTGCTTACAGTGGTTTTTTAAGTGTCTCTCATCTGCTGTTTTTTTACACTATGGGCAACTTTTAACTTGTGTGTGTGATTCCAGTGTATTTTATGTGCTCCATGACTCGCCAACTGCGTTTTTAAACTCCATTTCGACTTTTTTAGCTGTCCCACAATGAACGTCACTGTGTCAGTGTATTTTTAGCCCCCAGTGTCTCCACTTAATATGTTTTTATATCCCCCCTTATCCGCATTTTTTGATGTGTAGTTTCTTCTTTTCCTTTTTCTGTAGTGTCAATCGGCTGAAGAGCAGCGGATTGTGCCACTGAGTGCCCTCCCCTACCCATATGGAGCAGGAAAGTGAAATCGCAATAAAGAAAAAAAGAAAAAAAGGGTAGGCATTCCAGCTAGTGTGTCACGATATTAACAAGCAGTTGTGATTTAAGAATAATTTTTATTCAGTCACAACTATAGAAAACATTGCCTTCGAACCTATTTGCAAGGATCACTGATTAATTATGGCTCTGAGGAAAGTAGACAGATGTCACAACTTGGATTACAAGGAAAAATTTCCTTGATCGTGGAATAACAATAATTTCAGTGTGTTACATCACAACCCTGCGAACTCTGAAACGACGGCTAACAAGGGTCCGAAAGGAAAAGGGAAATGTTTTCCTGCAGTATGACAGTGCCAAACCAGACACTTTACGTGCCACCACAGCAGAACTTCAGAGACTGAACATCATCACCATACGGCATCCTCCATACAGTCCAGATTTAGCACTGTCTAACTTCCATCTGTTCCCGATAATGAAAGACGATCTGCAGGGACATCATTATGCTTCTGATGAAGACGTTGAGAGAACTGAGAGACTGTGGTTGCGGAAACAGAGTGTCGACTTCTTCCGTAACGACTTCAGAAAACTTGTTCATCATTGGTAGAAATATATATAAATTGGCTGCTGATTATGTGGAGAAGTAAATATTCGTAATTAAAGATCCCATTCTAAGCATTATTCATGAGTTTGATTTATTGAAATATTCCCATCCAAACCCGTTATCGAAGGTGGAGCCATTACTTTTAATTCAACCCTCGCATTACTACATCTGAAGGAAGATGCCTACTCAGATTTCGCGCCAGTCGCATAAGGGTGTCGCTTGTAGCTCAACTATGAGGATGCAAATCAGGTTTGCTTTAAATATACGCTATAATGGTCGTGAGCGTTAGTTACCTTGAGATTGGCTGCGATGAGTTGATGTTGATCAAGAATGCCTTGAAGGCGACAAAAACGCCTTTACCTCACTAAGTTTGAACGAGGTCGTGCAATAGAGCTACCAAAAGCTGGTTGTTCCTTCTGCAATATTGCAGAACGACTTGGCAGGAATGTAGTCAACGTAGATGAACGCTGGCAGCGGTTGTCACGAGAATATACGGTCGCAAGAAGACCGAGATTCGGAAGGCCACGAGACACTACCGGGATATAAGACTGTCGTGTTTGGCGTATGGCTCCGTCGCATCGTACTGCATCTTCAGCGATAGTTCAACAGCAGCTGACACACTTTACAAAGCGTTTACTTCAAAGATCGCTCCGAGTCAGACGCCCTGTTGGGTGCATTCCACTGACCACAAACCACCGCCAACTGTGACTTCAGTAGTGTTAAGTGACAGGTCATTGGGTAGCAGGAGGTCTTTTGTGTTTTCTGACGAAAGTTGGTTCTGTCTGGGTGACAGTGGTGGCCGTTTGTCGTCTGGAAGGAGGCCTGACACCAATCTTCTGCGTGCTGACACACTGGACCTACACCTCGAGTTATGGCCTTGGGTGTGATTTCGTATGACATCAGGAGTACTGTGACGATTATGCCAGGCACCTTGCCTGCAAATTTGTTCGTGAATCTGATGATTCGACCTGTTGTGCTGCCATTCACGAACAGCACTCCAAGAGGTGCTTCCCAACACAATAATGGTCGTCCACTTCCCGCTGTTGTAACCCAAAATGGTTGTACAGAGCGTCGAAATGTTTCCTAGGTCTCACAGATTACCAGATCTGTCTCCAGTCGAGAAAAAATGGGACATCATCGGACGACAAGTCAAGAGTCGTTCACAAGCAGCAACCAATCAAGTGCAACAGGACGGAACTCTATCCTACAAATTTACACCCGCAACTCCTACAGCACAATGCATGGACGTTTGCATGCCTGACTACATCTGTCTGTTGCACCGGTTATTAATGTACCAGAATTTCACATTTGCAAAGGCATATCTCGAGCTTGCATTAACCTGCGCTCTTGGAATGTTAATCACCTACATGTGTTATCTGTACAAACGTCTTCCTGAAATTTCATGACTCAACATAAACTATTCTCTGGTGTTGCGATTTTTTTCGGTCAGTGTATATTCGGTCGAGGTGACTAGCGGAATGACATGATATGGGTTCATCCAGGATGGAGGCTTTGGACATATTCCCAGGTGTCAATCAATTGCTTATTCTACAATTCTGCACTAACATTCGTAGTTCTGGACAGGGGCTGTATCGAGGAAATTGATCTTTTGGTGAAAATACATAATTAAAGTCGCCCCGTAGGATAAAATAGTCGTGGCGAACCTGAAACGGCGGGGCAATTTCCTCTGCGTAGAAGTGGGACAACTCTAGTCTCCTGTGTGTAACGGACGGTGCATAGATGTAAATGGGCCGTACTTTAATCACTGTCACTGCTAATCCCCGCTCCGACGTCGGTACAGTACTTCCTCTGCCATGATGCCTTCTCTGAGAAGCATTGCTGTACTGCTGCCAGTTTCGGAGGCCTTCGATACGTAGGATTCGTACCTGTACACGACAGGATATTCGTCAACGTATACTTCTTGTAGGAAGACGATGTCACTGTCCGCCGCTTGTAGCACAGCTTTGAGTGAAGACATCTTAATTTGCAACCCTATGGTACTGATATTGATAGAGGCAAACCAATATGCTTGTTTTCTTTTCGTCGCGCGCGTATCGCCTATGTGAGCCTACGACATCTTCGTTGTAGTGAAACATTACGTGGCTCCGACCTGTCCACCGTCCTTGGTTATATTTTTATCATTAGGTGGGCGTCGTCCCCGCCGTGTCGCCTGTTGCGACCGTCAGTGAATCCCCTTCGCAATCATCGGCCACGTCTCTCAGTTACTACGAACTGAGACCTCTCTGACAGGAAATCCCGATTCCAGTCACATAAGTGATACGATATTCCATAAGCATGCAATTTCACGACAAGTCACCTGTGTGGTACAGTGTCAAAAGCCATCCGGAAATCCAGAAATACGGAAACAGTCTGAAATCCCTTGTCAATACAACTCAACACTTCATGCGGGTAAAGAGCTAGTCGTTTTTCGCAAGAACGATATTTTCTAAATCCATGCTGACTGTGTGTCAATTGCAGGTTGTCAAGATTTAAGTGAGTTTCAACGTTGCCCGAGCGATGGCGCACAGCATCTATGAGCTAGCAATGAAGTGGGGAATTTCCCGTACGACCTTTTCACCAGTGTACCGCGAATATCATGAATCCGGTAAAACACCAAACTCCGACATATGTGCGATTCGAAAAAGATCCTGTATGAACATACAAAGTGACGGGAGTGCAACCCTTCCTCAAATTTCTGCAGATTGGAATGCTGGCCCATCAACAACTGTCAACGTGCGAGCTATTCAACGAAACATCACCGATATGGGCTTTCGGGGCCGAAGGCACTCTCGTGTACCTTTGATGACATGCACGACACAAAGATTTACGCCTCGCCTAGGCCCGTCAACACCGACATTGGACTCTTGATGATTGTAAACATGTTGTCTGGACGGACGAGTCTCGTTTCAAATTGTATCGAGCGGATGGACGTGAACGGGTATCGAGACAACCTCATGAATGCTGGTGGAGAATCTGTAATGGCGTGGGGTGTGTGCAGTTGGAGTGATATGAAACCCCTTATATGTCTACATACGACTCTGACAGGTGACAGGTACGTGAGCATCCTGTCTGATCACCTGTACCGATTCATGCCGATTGTGCATTACGACGGACTTGGGCAATTCCAGGACGACAATGCGACGCCCCACGTGTCCAATTGCTACAGAGTGGCCCCAGGAATAAATTAAAGTTACTTGTTTCATTCTGTATTGCCCAATTATTTCTGTTACGCCATTAATCGCCCTGTGGCAAGACTAACTGCAAGCGTGCAAACACGCCACTACTGTTAGGGCAACTACTTTTCTGTGGTAGAGAGTTCGTTTCCTGCTACCATTAATGTTGGGTGCTAGACTCGTTTGACCACCACAACAGTATGTAATGCTTGCCAGTAATTATGTAACTGTCTCAAATTTCGATTTCTTTGACAATGTTTGTTATTTCCCCACTGCAAGTATCAGTTGAACATATGTCCCTTCCTAACAGAAGTAAGTACTATCTCTGCTTTACGATTAGCATGCTACAAAAATTTTCAGAACAATCCAAAAAATCAGATACAGCACAGACCATTACTGTGCCTGTGGCACTTGCTGACAACCTCGACTTAAGTGTGGGGGAGGAGAAGGAGGAGGAGGAGGAGGACATTAGTGTTTAACGTCCCGTCGACAGCGAGGTCATTAGAGACGGAGCACAAGGGGTGGGCGGAGAAGGAAAGCACGTGCCCTTTGGAAGTAGCCATCTGGGCATTTGCCTTAAACGATTTAGGGAAATCACTCGATTTAAGTAATGGTGGCATTTAATATTCTGCATGTTGTAGCAGTGGATATCTGAGTCAGCGTTCGGTGCTACCGTGTGGATGTTCTCGCTGCCGTCATCAGGTATTTCCAAATCTGTGTCGGTATTTTTCGAACCTTTCTTCGATACTACAGCCAAAGTGCCGCGTAAAAATTCAAGAACATTTATTTTGTATGTGAAATATTCTTCAGGACCGATGTTTTACATCGATTCCACAGGCGTAAAGTTTCCAATTTGTATAAGACAACGACCAAAGGAGACCGTGTTAATTTGATTCATGCAAAAGCGGCGAATGTTCTACCCAGAGGTTAGTGCACCTAGGAACACATAATGTTTTCTGTACCGCGCTTCAGCCTAGTGACCGATTTTAGAATCACACGAAGGAATGCGCACTAGAGACAGTATTAGTGGTTTGCGATGTTGTCTACATTTTTGTTGTTTTTAGACATGAGGTTGTGTTTTGCGCAGCGTTCCAAATACTTCGCATTTTAAACATGTAAGCACCGTTTAATATATTAAATTTATTTGGAGTACATCGTTAATTCTTCAGTTAAAGAATTTTATTGGGAGTAAAGGGCTGCATATTTCTAGAATTATTTATATGACGTGAGGAAAGTTAACACTTTCTTTGTCGGTCGGCCACCATCTTGTTCCTTGAAACAGAGGAAGTCTTTTACTGTGGAACATGTGATACTTGCAGATGAACCGAGATTTTTATTGTCTTAGCAATGTTCCCTGTCTCGGAAATGGAAATTTCTTTCAGTTTCTACCAGCAAGTGTTTAAAAATGTGTTTAACTTGTGACTAGTTCTTGATAATATTTCTGCTTGGTTTGATTTCACTTGTTAGTTATAGGTGTGTGGCAGAGTAATAGTGTAGAAGACGACTAAATACGGTACTGACAAGATTTTCTCGACTGCAATACTTTGAAATTTCAATAGTCTAATTATTCCTGGGTATATGCCCATGTTGTACCATGGAATATGTTTTCACATTTCACAGTCTTAATTTTCCGGAATAATTCTTCCAATTTTAGAATATACTGGAACACTCACACAGCGAATGGCATCATTTAAAAACGGAATGAAGAAATATATTAAACTCCTATTACTGCGCTGGCTAAAGGCGAAAGTTTGAAATGTGTACGAAGGTGCAACACTCTTCCCTACTGAACAGCATTCCTAAATGCGATTGCGGCTGTGGTCATTTTGAAAGAAGTCAATAACTTGATCAAAATGGTAGCAAAAGTTAAAAGCTCTCCAAGTTTTAGAACGTTTCTTCTCATTCCTCGTGGAGGTGTAATAATACAGCGAGGAGCTCTTTTCCCTGGTTGGAACTGATTCAGAGTGCTTGACATGTGTTATCAAAAGACGTGGTTTTGCGTCCTGTGTCACAACAGGTACTCCTTGGCTTCTGCTTCTACCCGTAGTTGGCGTCGGGCGTCCTTTTTGTGATCGGAAGCTCACCAAAGGCCCTGACTCCGAAGCCATAAAAGCCCAGAGCACAGCCGCCCCAGCCATTCTCTTTAGCGTCGACCCGCACCAAAGAATGCGGCCACGACTCCAAAGAAAACGCGTTTTGCTCGAAGAATTTTCCGCTTACAACGAAATTTTGCTTGTTCATTAGAAAAGAACATCGTATTATCACATTTTTTATCCAGAATCTACTACCGTGTACCGCCTTGGCTAAGAACGGTCAGTGCCAGCCATGCGATGACAGATCACCGCAAACACCCCAGCTGTCAGCTTATTCAGTATCTCACGGGATCAAAGTCTGTACGATCTGTCCGACATAACACGATCCGTTGATACACCTTCCAACATACCATAGAACCATTGTTAGGTTTATTTAAGTATTTTTGGATCTGTTAATATCGTTACTGATAACTTTCAGTTAATTTCTGTACAACGCTGTGTGTTTATTAATGTGGCTAAAACGTCGTCAAAGTTTCTCCCAGCCCAAAATTGTGCCTTGGCTATAAATACACAAGCCGAAACAAAAAATAGCAGCACAATCTGCAGGACACATTCCTCACTCGTAGACGAAGAAATTATGTTACACGAACATGGGTCTGGAAACGCTTTGTTTCCGTGCTACAGCTCATTTTCTCCAACATATTAATCATGGGAAACACACGAACAGTACGCAACACCATAACACATGCAACTCTTTCGCATAGGAGATGTTAAATACGCCATGCGTGAGCACTGACACATGCATCAACCAGTCGTCGTAGTCAATCTCGGATGCGTTGATGTATCTCTGGAGTATTGCGTATGGTTTTGCAGCCTTCCATACTACGGGCACGGCGACTCTGAACATCTTGTACTGTGTTCCATACATGAAAGCTTATATGCCCCCACAAATAAAATAAAAGCCCAGTGGGTTTAGATCCGGAGAGCGTGGAGGCCAAGTAACTGGTCCATCTCTATCTATCCATCTATCACCGAATCTGTTATTTAGAAGCCGACGCACATTAACAACAAAATGAGGAGGATCTCCATTGCGCATGAAGGACATATTTTGACGCACAGCTAAAGTCACATCTACCATCAGATCAGGTAGAACATTGTCTATGAAGTTATGACGTCTTTGTTTGTTGAAGCAGGATGAAAGGAAGTTAGGTCCTATCAAACAGTCACCAACACTGTCGACCCAAACACTGACAGAAAATCTTCGTTGACAACTTGCTTCAACAGTTGCGTGAACATTAACGTGTGCCCGTGCATGCCAGTTGTGAAAATTTACAATCTGATCTCGTTGAAACAACGCCTCATCTGTGAAAAGCACGGCTGCGCTAAAAATAGGGTTGACGCTTTGTTGAAGAAATCATTCGCAGAAGAGTACCCGTGCAGGAAAATCAGCTGCTGCCAGTGCTTGCACAAGCCGTAAATGGTATGGATACAGCTGGTCTTCGTGTAACACTCGCCAGGCAGACATGTGATCAACAATCAGTGTTGCAGCTACATGTCTTGTGCTGACACTAGGGTCGTAGTCAGCTGCGTGAAGAATTGCCGTCTCCCGTTTCTGTGTCCTCGTCCTTTTGGGCCACGCCCGGTCACGAGTATCAGCCTTAAATGCTCCATGTTCCCTAGGATGACGATTAATTGTTTCAAACGTTTTGCTGTAGGGGAATCTTCGTCCTGGAAATCTCTACCAGTTCAAATGTTGAGCGCGAGCGCCAGTGCCGTCAACTAATCCATGCATGAAAGGGGCATCTGCCGTTCAACGAGCCAATTTTGTGATTAACTCTATGTAGTAACCGCTGTACTTGCTACGGTCGCACTGATGGCTGGAACAGTTGATGTTACCTGTACGTACGTCGTGTGGCAACACTGGCGGTGCACAACGTAACCAGATGTCACCAAGAATGCATGTTCCCTATGATTCTAACGTTCTGTTCTTGTGTGTTTTCCATGGTTAGTGAGTTCGAGAAAATAATCTGTAACAGGGAAAAAAATCGTTTCCATTACCATGTTCATGTGACATAATTTCTTCGTCTACGTGCGAGGAATGTGCCCCGCAGTTTGTGCCACACTTTTTGTTACACCCTGTGTGTTTTTAAATCTTTAACCCGTCGTAAAGAAGTTTACTACCATGCCTGAAAGAACAGATACTACTGACGATCCACAGCTCCACACCAGTACGAAATAATTCCAATCGGCTGTAATAGGTAGTATCCCTATACCTAATACAATTGATGTCAGAGAATTCGCAGTCAGCGAATAAATTCTGAACTGTTTCGTTCTGTTGTGGACGTCAGTAATGTCCATTCTTTCAGGCATGCAAATAAAGTATTACAAGCATAGACGGCTATACGACGATAACAACGATGGTTTCAGTTCCTCGTAGTCTCATTTTCCCTGCGGGGATTCAACTCACTCCACCTGATCTGGGTGAGCATTAAGTGACTGTGGCCTAAGGATGTAGACAGAGGGACATATGAGAGTTTCGGTCGGTCCGGGGAGCGCGCACGGACAGCCGAATTGTCAGTCTACTTTCCGCAGTGGTGCGACAGGTACGTCTGTTTATGTCCATGCCGCGGAGCTGTGGTCGTACCTCTTGACAATGGCCAAAGAGTACCTAGGCGGAAGCTAGTGTAATTTTAATTACCTGACACGATTAGAAGCCCGTCAACTTTTTATTCAGTGTCACCACTAAAAGACTCTGCATTCTTACAGCTTTAATAATGAATTTGATCGCGTGAAATCATTTGAATTAGAACGATTTATACGATAAACACATCTATAACTAATAAGTGAAATCAAACTAAGCAGAAATATGATCAAGAACTAGTCACAAGTCAAATACATTTTTAAACAGAAGCTGGTAGAAACTGACAGAAATTTCCATTATCGAGACAGAGAACATTGCTAAGTCATTAAAAATATCGGTTCATCTGCAACTACCACATGTTCCACAGCAAAAGACTTCTTCTGTTACAAGGTACAAGAGGTGGCCGACCGACTAACCATGTGTTAGCTTTCCTCACGTCATATCAATAACTCTATAAATATACTGCAGTTTACTCACCATAAAATTCTTTAACTGAAGAATTAACGATGTATTCCAAATAGCTTTAATATTTTAAACGGTGCTTACATGTGTAAAATGCGAAGTATTTGGAACGCTGCGCAAAACACAACCTCATGTCTAAAAACAACAAAAACTGTAGACAACATCGCAAACCACTAATACTCTCTGTAGTGCGCATTCATTCATGCGATGCTAAAATCGGTCACTAGGCTGAAGTGCGGTATAGAAAACATTATGTTTTCCTAGGTGCACTATCCTCTAGGTAGAACATCCACCGCTTCTGCATGAATCAAAGTAATACGGTCTCCTTTCGCAGTTGTGATATACAAAGCTGGAGAGTTTTCGCCTGTGGAATCGATGTAAAACATCGATCCTGAAGAATATTTCACATACAAAACAAAAATTCTAGAATTTTTACTCGGCGCTTTGGCCGTAGTATCGAACAAAGGTTCGAAAAAACTGATACAGATGTGGAGATACCTAATGACGGCAGCGAGAACATCCACACGGTAGCACCCAACACTAACTCAGACATCCACTGTGTGGACCGCGAGTTCAGTTACGTCGAAAGCAAAGATACCTGTGTTGGAAAAGATGTGAGTAGCAAGATTGACTAGGACGACAGCATGGGTGTTCAGAGTTTTAACACCAGAGGCGCTTGAGGTAGACCCCGTATTTCTGGAGCAGGATTACGTGCACCAGTCAACATGCAGGAACCTGCGATCAATCATCCAACGTTAGAGAACACCAGCTTACCACTCTTTACAAATCGTAGAACACCATGCACTCTTCTTCGCCATTCGTATGCGTGTTCCGTCGCCTCCACGTATGCTCTAAGACTTGTTTTAATTCCTCCACTCTCAAAATTCCTGTCTTTGCAAGTCCCATTCATAGCATAAACTCATCAAAACACAACTTTCTCCTTAGTCTTCTCATCACTCCATCCTTCCTTTCCTCCTACCAACACACCACTATGTAGGAGCTGACGTCTCCGTCACTTCCACCACCACGAACTGCCACTACCACTATCACCATCACCTCCTCCTCCACCACCACCACCACCACCACCACCACCACCACCGTCATCATCTTAGGACCAACCACAGTGCAGCTACGTGTATGTTACAGTAAATCATAAAAATATTTCAGATATTGTATCTGAATAGTTCTACTGTAATGTTTGTACATGCAAAAGCCAATATGTATGTGTTCCAAGATATTTGGCTGAGGAGCAGCACTGTGGATGCTGCAAGCGCCCCCTCATCACCACATGGGAGGAAGTGCGGACTTTGGAACATTCACTGTCGATCGCATCGCATTCTATCAGCAACCACATACGCTCACTGATGTGCTGAGTAAGTCATCGTTATTACTCTGCAGCCGGCCGAAGTGGCCGTGCGGTTAAAGGCGCTGCAGTCTGGAACCGCAAGACCGCTACGGTCGCAGGTTCGAATCCTGCCTCGGACATGGATGTTTGTGATGTCCTTAGGTTGGTTAGGTTTAACTAGTTCTAAGTTCTAGGGGACTAATGACCTCAGCAGTTGAGTCCCATAGTGCTCAGAGCCATTACTCTGCATACACAAAGACATAATGTAGGCAAAAGTTTTCTGTCTGATAATTCCTATCCCCTGTCTTGATCAAGGTTTCTGGCAAGCTTTCCTTACTAGTAAGGCAACTGCTGCAACTATTTATTCTCTCCCAAAATTCCTATTTTGGACGTCATATGCCCCAATACCAGCTCACTTGGTATTTGGCGGAAAAGTCACTGCCTCTACAACAGGGCAGAACTTTAACAGCCGGCTCTCCCTTCGAGGTTGAAAAGTGTATATATAAAGCGATGTTTACGTGATATGGGTACTGTACATACCCATCCAGCGGATCTTCGACGACGACTCTCGTTATTGACTTGGGCTCGATTTTGTTTCGTGATATGACCGGTGATGTTTCCAATGTTTTCGTAGGTTTCGTAAATTTCTGTTGTATGAACAACTTTTGTTGCAAAATGTCTTATTACTCACAATACCATTCACCATTACGCAACACCGTTTATTTCGAGGAGATGCATTTGTCAACAGCAGCTTTCGTAGACAGTTCTACCATATGCAAAATATTAAAACGTCACCATTACTTAAATCGACTGATTTCCCTAAATTGCTTAAGTCAAATGCCCAGATGGCTACTTTCAAAGGGCACGGCCGCTTTCCTTCTTCGTCCATCCCTTGTGCTCCACCTCTAATGACCTCGTTGTCGACGGGACGTTAAACACTGATGTCCTCCCCCCCCCCCCCTCCTCCTCCAAGTGATAAAGGGAGACTGGGTGCCGTTTTCAAAACAATCATTCTAGGATTATCGTAAACTGATTTAAGGAAAGCAGGTACAAGTTAGGGATTGGAAAAGAGGGGGGGGGGGGGAGGGTTGAATCCGGATTCTTCTGAAAATATTGTATAGTATGCTAACCCCAACGCAGAGATAGCGCTTACTTCTGTTAGGAAGGGACATGTGTCCAACTGACACTTGCCGTGTGGAAAGAACAAAGATTGTCAAATAAACCGAGATTTGAATCAGTTACATCATTATTGGTAAGTATTACATATTGTTGTGGTGGTCAAATGAGTCTAGCGCCCAACATTAATGGTAGCAGGAAACGAACTCACTACCAAAGAAAAGTAGTTGCCCTAATGGTGGTGGCGTGTCTGCACTCTTGCAGTTGGTCTTGCCACAGGGCGATTAATATCATAACAGAAAGAAATGGGCAATACAAAATGAAACAAGTAACTAAATTTATGAAAAGTACATCAATATACACTGAAGAGCCAAAGAAATGGTTCACCTGCCTAGCATCATGTAGGACACTCGGAAGTGCCGCAGCACGACGTGGCATGGACTCGACTAATGTCTGAAGTAGTGTTGGAGGGAAGTGACACAATGAATCCTGCAGGGCTGTCCCTAAATCCGTGAGAGTATTAGGGGCTGGAGATCTCTTCTGAACAGCACGTTGCAAGGTATCTCCGATATGCTCAATAACGTTCATATATGGGGAGTTTGGTGGCCAGTGGAAGTGTTTAAAATCAGAAGAATGTTCCTGGAGCCACTCTGCAGCGATTCTGCCCATGTCGGGTGTTGCATTGTCCTTTCAGAATTGCCCAAGTCCGTCGCAATGCACGATGGACATGACTGGATGCAACAAATCAGACAGGATGCTTAAATAAGTGTCACCGGCCATAATCGTATGTAGATGAATCGGGGGTCCCATACCACTTCAAGAGCACACGACCCTCACCATTACAGAGCCTCGGTCGAACGGTTCTAGTCGCTCCAGTCTGGAACCGCGCGACAGCTACGGTCTCAGGTTCGAATCCTGCCTCGGGCATTGATGTGTTTGATGTCCTTAGGTTAGTTAGGTTTAAGTAGTTCTAAGTTCTAGGGGACTAATGACCTCAGATGTAAAGTCCCTCAGCCATTACAGAGCCTCCACCAGCTTGAACAGTCCCCTGCTGACTAGCAGGGTCCATGGATTCATGAGGTTGTCTCCACACGCATTCTCGTCCACCAACCCGATACAATCTGAAACGAGACTCGTCCGTCCAGACAACATGTTTCCAATCATGAACAGTCCAATGTGCTCACGGACCCAGGTGAGGCGTAAAGCTTTGTGTGGTGCAATCATCAAGGGTATATGAGAGTGCATTCGGCCCCGAAAGCCCATATCGATGACGTTTCGTTGAATGGTTCACACGCTGACAGTCGTTGATGGCCCAGTATTCAAATCTGCAGAAACATGCGGAAGGGTTACACTACCGTCGCTTTGTACGATTCTCTACAGTCGCCGTTGGTCCCGTTCTTGCAGGATCGCTTTCCAGCCGCAGTGATGTCGGAGATTTGATGTTTCACCGGAATCATGATATTCGCGGTATTATGGTGACATGGTCGTATTGGAAAATCCCCACTTCATGGCTACTTCGGAGATGCTGGTGCCACCGCTCGTGCGACGTTCAAACTCCCTTAAATCTTGACAACCTGCAATTGACACACAGTCATCATCGATTTAGAAAACATCGATCTATCGAAACACGACCAGCTCTTTAACAGCATGAAGCGTTGGGTGCTATTGGCAAGGGATTTCAGATTGGTTCCGTATTTCTGGAATTCCGGAAGGCTTCTGACGCTTTACCACACAGGTAACCTGTAGTGAAATTGCATACTTGCGGAATATCGTCTCTGTTATATGACTGTATTCGGGATTTCTTGTCAGAGGGGTCACAGATCGTAGTAACTGACGGAAAGTCATCGAGTAAAACAGAAGTCATTTCCGGCGTTCCCCAAGGTAGTGTTATAGGCCCTTATCTATATAAACGATTTGGGAGACAATCTGAGCAGCCCTCCTAGGTTGTTTGCAGTTGATGCAGTCGTTTATCGTCTAATAAAGTCATCAGAAGATCACAACAAATTGAAAACCTGTTTAGAAAATATATCTAAATGGTGCGAAAATTGGCAGTTGACCCTAAATAACGAAAAATGTGAAGTCATCCACATGAGTTCTAAAACGAATCAGTTAAACTTCGGATACACGATAAATCAATCAAATTTAAAGGCCGTACATTCAACCAAATACCTAGGAATTACAATTACAGACAACTTAAATTGGAAGGAACACACAGAAAATGTTGTTGGGAAGGCTAACCAAAGACAGCGTTTTATTGGCAGGACACTTAGAAAATGTAACAGCTCTACTAAGGGAACTCCCTACACTACGCTTGTCCGTCCTCTTTTAGAATACTGCTTCGCAGTGTGGGATCCTTACCATGTAGAATTGACGGAGTACATAGGAAAAGTTCCAAGAAGGGCAGTACGTTTTGTGCTATCGCGAAATAGGGGAGAGAGTGTCACTGAAATTATACGGAATCTGGGGTGGACATCATTAAAACAAAGGCGTTTTTCGTTGTGACGGAATGTTCTCACGTAATTCCTATCACCAGCTTTCGCCTCCGAACGCGATGATATGTTGTTGACACCACCTCCATATGGAGAAGCGATCACCGTGATAAAATAAGGGAAATCAGAGCTCGTACGGAAAGATATAGGTGTTCCTTCCTTCCGCGGGCTATACGCGATTGGAACAATAGAGAATTGTGAAGATGGTTCGATGAACCCTCTGCCGGACACTTAAATGTGATTTGCAGATTATCCATGTAGCTGTAGAAGTAGATGTAGCAAGCGACCAAACAACTGCGCCACACACCTGTTGGCTTATATAGGTGTTTCGGACCGCAGCGCCGTATTCTGCCTGTTTACATATTCGTCTTAGTCTGATCCGTGGGAATGAAGTACAGTTCTTAACTCATTTACGATGACAATCTAATGTAATGGAAGTTCAATCATGGAGAGTCCTTTCGTTCAGGCTCTGTGAAAGTCAAACACTTTGACACTCGATGTTCGCTGTCTGATGATCACTCGCTAACGGCTCCTGGGTTACAAACTCAGCGACTGTAGATAGTGTGGCAACTGCAACTCTGACAAGTGCACACCTGAAGGTCTGCGACAACTGGTTGAGTGAAGCTGTATGTCTGTATATCTACGAACAGCTGAAGGATGTCCGAACTGTTGGATACAGTGTGTCTGTGGTGGATGACAGAGCTATTGGCAGATGGAGTCTAGTGGATTCTGTCATGTGCGCCCTCCATGTGGCTACTGATCGGAATGATATGATACTATTCTGCAGAATGCCTGACTGGTGGCGCCTTCTGTGTTGATAGCTATGTACACCGAAGCCCACGGGAAAAACAGGCCATAGCGCGTACAGCATGGGACACTACAGGTCTTACTAGTGCCAGCAGCTGTGTGTGGCGGAGAGCGTGTAACTATTTCAGTCGAGTTTAATAATACTTGACTGCGCGTTTAAGTACATACAAGCTCTCAAGAGCACACGTCAAAGTGCCAACGAGATATGCGGAGCCTCCATCGCAGTTGTCACACTAGTCGGCTTGCCGCCACAATGTGCGAACGCTTGACTCCTCCTACGGGATTATTTAATTGAAAAACTATCTACTAAAGGTCTTAATTTTGTCGTGTACTATCGAGAACTTGTATGTATGTATGTATGTATGTGTTTAAACACAGTCAATAACTATATAACTCGTGCGAAATAGTTACTCGCTTCTCGCTGGAGACTACTGCTGGTACTCGTAAGACCTGCAGTGTGACCCGTTGTGACGTACGCGCCACGGCCTGTCTTCCTCGTGCCCCTAGGGGCGACTAGTGTGAAGTCACAAGTTCGTTGCAGGCCCCTTATTTCTAGCACGTCCTCAATTTTCTTTTCCATTCGTCTGTATATTATTCTTGTCAGCAGCTTGGGCACATGAGCTGTTAAGCTGATTGTGCGATAATTTGCGCACTTGTCAGCTCGTGTAGTCTTGGAATTGTTTGGCTGATACATTTCTGAAAGTCAGATGGTATGTCGCCAGTCTCATACATTCTATACACCAACGTGAATAGTCATTTTGTTGCCCCTTCCCCCAATTATTTTATTCTGAAGGAATATTATCGATTACTTCCGCCTTATTTGATCTTAAGTACTTCGAAACTCTTAAATTCTGATTCTACTACTGGGTCCTCTATCTCTTTTAAATTGACTCCTGTTCCTTCTTCTATCACATCAGCCAAATCTTCCTCCTCACAGAGGCTTTCAGTGTATTCTTTCCACTTAACCGCGCTCTCCTCTGCATTTAGCAGAGGAATTCCCGTTGCACGCTCAATGTTACCGACCTTTCCTGTATATTGAGTCTGTCCTTACGACAGTGATTTCTTTTTCAAGGTCTTCACATTTTTCCTGCAGCCATTTCGTCTTAGCTTCTCTGCACTTACTATTTATTTCATTCCTCAGTGACTTATATTTCTGTATTCCTGAGTTTCCCGTGACATTTTTGTACTTCCTCCTTTCGTCGATAAACTAAATTATTTCTCCTGTTACCCACGGTTTCTCCACCGTTACCTTGTTTGTAACTATATTATTCGTTCCGACTTCCGTGATTGCCCTTTATAGAGATGATCATCCCTATTGAACTGTAGTGCCTACTGAGCTATATCTTATTGCTGTATCTACAGCCTTAGAGAACTTCAAGCGTATCTCGTCATTCCTTAGTACTTCCGTATCGCACTTCTTTGCCGGCCGGAGTGGCCGAGTGGTTCTAGGCGCTCCAGTCTGGAACCGCGTGACTGCTACGGTCGCAAGTTCGAATCGTGCCTCGGGCATGGATGTGTGTGATGTCCTTAGGTTAGTTATGTTTAAGTAGTTCTAAGTTCTAGGGGACTGATGACCTCAGAAGTTTAGTCCCATAGTGCTCAGAGCCATTTGAACCATCTGAACCACTTCTTTGCGTATTGATTCTTCAGTCTCCTTTTCATCACTACTATTTGCGATCTCAGTCTATGTCTGCTCCTGGATACGCCTTACAATCGAGTATCTGATTTCGGAATCTCTGTCTGACCATAATGTAATCTAAGTGAAATCTTCCGTATCAGACTGCCTTTTCCAATAATAAGTCCTCCTCTTGTGATTCTTGAACAGATTATTCGCTGTTATTAGCTGAACTTTATTACAGAACTCAATTACTCTTTCCCGTCTCTCATTCCTTATGCCAAGTCCATATTCTCCTGCAACTTTTTGTCGTACTGCTTCCCCTACAACTGAATTCCAGCCCCTCATGGCTATTAGATTTTCATCTCCCTTTGCGTGTTGCATTACCCTTTCAATATCCTCGTATATTTCTCTATCTTCTTATCTTCAGCTTGCGTCGTCGGCATGTATACCTGGACCATCGTTGTCGGTGTTGGTTTGGTGTCGAATCTGACAAGAACAAGCCTATCACTGAACTGTTCACAGTAACACACTCTCTGCCCTACCTTCCTGTTCATAACGAATCCTAATCCCGTTATACCCTTTTATACTGCTGTTGATGCTACCCTATACTCATCTGACCAGAATTCGTCATAGAAGAATGAAAAAACTGGTACAAGCCTATCTCGGGAAGAATCAGTTTGGATCCCGGAGAAATACTGAAACACACTAGTCAATGCTGACTCTACTACGATTTCTCTTAAAAGATGGGTTAAGAAAAGGCAAACCTAAGTTTATAATATTTGTAGAGCTAGAAAAAAGTTTTTAATAATGTTGACTGAAATCCACTCTTTGAAATTTTGAAGCTACGAGGGGTAAAATATAGGGAGCAAAGGCTATGTATGACTTGTGTATAAACCAGACGCAATTATAAAAGTCGAGGGGAATGAAAGGGAAGCATTGGTTGAAAAGAGAGTGAGGTAGGATTGTAGCCTCTCTCTGATGTTATTGAATCTGTACATTGAGCATGCAGTAAATGAAACTAAGGAGAAATTCGGAAAGTGAATAATAGTTCAGGAAGAAGAAATAAAAACATTGAGGTTTGGTGATAACATTATAATTCTGTCAGGGAGAGCAATGTACTGGGAAGAGCATTTGAATAGATAGCGTCTTGAAAGGAGGATTAGAATAAACATCAATGAAAGCAAAAGAAGGATAATGAAATGTAGACAAATTAAATCAGGTGGTGCAGGGGAACTAGATCAGGGAACGAGAGAGTAAAAGCAGTAGAGGAGTTTTGCTACACTCCTGGAAATGGAAAAAAGAACACATTGACACCGGTGTGTCAGACCCACCATACTTGCTCCGGACACTGCGAGAGGGCTGTACAAGCAATGATCACACGCACGGCACAGCGGGCACACCAGGAACCGCGGTGTTGGCCGTCGAATGGCGCTAGCTGCGCAGCATTTGTGCACCACCGCCGTCAGTGTCAGCCAGTTTGCCGTGGCATACGGAGCTCCATCGCAGTCTTTAACACTGGTAGCATGCCGCGACAGCGTGGACGTGAACCGTATGTGCAGTTGACGGACTTTGAGCGAGGGCGTATAGTGGGCATGCGGGAGGCCGGATGGACGTACCGCCGAATTGCTCAACACGTGGGGCGTGAGGTCTCCACAGTACATCGATGTTGTCGCCAGTGGTCGGCGGAAGGTGCACGTGCCCGTCGACCTGGGACCGGACCGCAGCGACGCACGGATGCACGCCAAGACCGTAGGATCCTACGCAGTGCCGTAGGGGACCGCACCGCCACTTCGCAGCAAATTAGGGACACTGTTTCTCCTGGGGTATCGGCGAGGACCATTCGCAACCGTCTCCATGATGCTGGGCTACGGTCCCGAACACCGTTAGGCCGTCTTCCGCTCACGCCCCAACATCGTGCAGCCCGCCTCCAGTGGTGTCGCGACAGGCGTGAATGGAGGGACGAATGGAGACGTGTCGTCTTCAGCGATGAGAGTCGCTTCTGCCTTGGTGCCAATGATGGTCGTATGCGTGTTTGGCGCCGTGCAGGTGAGCGCCACAATCAGGACTGCATACGACCGAGGCACACAGGGCCAACACCCGGCATCATGGTGTGGGGAGCGATCTCCTACACTGGCTGTACACCACTGGTGATCGTCGAGGGGACACTGAATAGTGCACGGTACATCCAAACCGTCATCGAACCCATCGTTCTACCATTCCTAGACCGGCAAGGGAACTTGCTGTTCCAACAGGACAATGCACGTCCGCATGTATCCCGTGCCACCCAACGTGCTCTAGAAGGTGTAAGTCAACTACCCTGGCCAGCAAGATCTCCGGATCTGTCCCCCATTGAGCATGTTTGGGACTGGATGAAGCGTCATCTCACGCGGTCTGCACGTCCAGCACGAACGCTGGTCCAACTGAGGCGCCAGGTGGAAATGGCATGGCAAGCCGTTCCACAGGACTACATCCAGCATCTCTACGATCGTCTCCATGGGAGAATAGCAGCATGCATTGCTGCGAAAGGTGGATATACACTGTACTAGTGCCGACATTGTGCATGCTCTGTTGCCTGTGTCTATGTGCCTGTGGTTCTGTCAGTGTGATCATGTGATGTATCTGACCCCAGGAATGTATCAATAAATTTCCCCTTCCTGGGACAATGAATTCACGGTGTTCTTATTTCAATTTCCAGGAGTGTATTTGGACAGCGAAATAACTGATGATGGCCTTCAGACATAGGTATTCGACATGTGCTGCTACAGTAGAGTGTTGAAGACTAGCTGGCTTGATTCCGTAATTAATAAGGTGGTGCTGAATAGAATTTGGGAGACAAGAAATTTGTGGGACAACTTCACTAAAAGAAGGGATAGGTTGATAGGACATATTCTGAAATATCAAGGGGTCACCAACTAAGTATTGGTGGAAAGTTTTAGGGGAGGGGGGAGGGGGGGGAGTAAAAATTGTAGAGGGAGACCAGGAGATGACTACAGTAAGCAGATTCAGAAGGATGTAGATTGTGGTAGTTATTCGGAGATGAAGAGGCTTGCACAGGACAATGTTGCATGGAGAACCTTTTCAGATCAGTCTTCGGACTGAAGACCACAACAGCAAGAACATCAACGACAACAACTGCAAAAACAACGACAGTGATACTTAAGTATTATTTCAATTTAGCAAATTTCAGGAAGCTGATGATAGTCAGTCGACTGAATCTGGTTGTTTGGATAAAAGTTTGTTCAGCAGCTCAAGGCGATAACATAACACTTTTCAAAATCTATGGGGGCACCGCGTACTGAAAATAGAGTGTTAGTACAGCCCGGGTCGAAAAACAATCTGATCCTGTCGTATAACACCAAGGGGAAAAAGGTGCTTGACGTTTCTGTGTGACGCAATGATTGTTCAGGTGTCACGGTCTGTCACTTAACTAGGCAGACTTGAAGGTATCGACGCTTGTGACATGGAGTGATAGCTGATCCTCAACAATAACAAATTTAATATATTGCGTAAGCACAGATTGTAGAACAATCAGTGGAAGCAGTTACTTGCATAACATGAGTACGCATACAGAGCGACTTAATGCAGAGCGACCATATAAAAGTAATCGCAGGAATTACGGATGACAGATTGAGCTTAAATGGAAGAACCTTCAGGAAACGTAACCCGACAACATAGGATGTAGCTTACAAAACCCTCGTTCGACCAGTACTTCAATACTGCTAGTCAATATTTGATCCGTGCGGTATAGGACTGAATGAGGAAATAGAGAAGATCCAAAAAAGAAAAGCGCGTTTCGTTACGGGTTTATTTAGTAAGAACGCAAGGCTAATGGAGGCAGTTAACCAACTCCTGTGGCAGACGAGTTTGGTATGACAATGTGGTTTACTGTTAAAGTTTCAAGAGCATACGTTTCTGGAAAAGTTAACAAATCTATTACTTCCACCTACATATATATCACGAAAAGACCATGAAGATAAAATTAAAGAGATTCGCTCACACAGGTTGGGTTATCAGCAATAGTTCTTCCCGCGAAGCAATCCCGACTGGAACAGGAAAGAAGGGAAGTGACAGTGGTACACAAAGTACCCTCCGCCACACACCACAAGGTGGCTTGCGTAGCATAGATGTAGTTGTAGAGGCCGAATAAATAAATACCAATGAATGAAGGTCATACTCTAACAGTGTTTCAGAATTAAAGCCGCTTTCCTAAATAATTCGAGAGTCGACGTGCTATAAATTCAAATGGTTCAAATGGCTCTGAGCACTACGGGACTTAACATCTGAGGTCATCAGTCCTCTAGAATTTAGAACTACTTAAACATAACTAATCTAAGGACATCACACACATCTATGCCCGAGGCAGGATTCGAACCTGCGACCGTAACGGTCGCGCGGTCCCAGACTGTAGCGCCTAGAACCGCTCGGCCACAACGGCCGGCCGCTATAAATTCCATAAAGACTACGAACTGCCAGATAACTTTTTTCCCTCATTATTTGATTTCCCCACGAGCGGACTGGTTGGTAGGGGATGAAACCGATCTTCACCCTAAGATTTAATGTATTTCGCAAAATTTTAATTGCATAAAGCTCTCTGAAATACACTGACCTTTGAAAGACTAGAGACAGGACGTTCATATTCGCAGGACGTGTATATTAGTATGTTCTACAGAAATGATTAGTATTTCAGTCACCCCAGTTCAGTATGTGTCCTGTTGCATAGTGACCACAAGGTCAGCCATGGGCCGTGATAACTTGTTCCATGCATGATGGCATTGACGCCTATAAGGCGCGAATGGCGACTTTCGGTATAGCCATCCATGCTGCCCTCACGTAGTTCCAAAGTTCATCTGTGGTTGTTGGCACTGGGTCACAGCGCTGCACCTGTCGTTTCACCACATCCCACACATTTTCGATTGGCAGCATGTCCGGTGATCTAGCGGGCCAGGGCAGAAGGCTCACATACTGTGGCACCAAGAAGGTACATGTTCGTGCATGAACATGTGGTGGTGCATCGTCTTACTGAATAATGGTGTCTGGTGGGTGTTGCAGAAAGGGAATGGCTACGCGTCGCAGGATGTCATTCACGTAGGTCACACGAGTCACAATGCCATGGATACGCACCACCTTTGACCTGTGGTTGTACCAAATAGCACCCCACACCATAAGGCCTTGAGGTGGCGCTCTATGTCTTGTGCGAATGCAGTCACTGTGATGTCACTCCGACTGTCTGTGGCGAATCGAATAGCAGTCATGATTTTCAGACAGGCAAAACCTGGATTAATCCGAAAACACTATCTGATACCATACCTGTCACCAGTGACATCGTTCCATATACCATTGCCGTCTAGCACGTTTCTGCAAATTCGTCAAAGGTAGGCGGAGAAGAGAACGACGCGCATGTAACCCACGCCGTGATAGACGGCGATGCACTGTCACCCCTGCCGGCCGGAGTGGCCATGTCGTTCTGGGCGCTACAGTCTGAAGCCGAGGGACCGCTACGGTCGCAGGTTCGAATCCTGCCTCGGGCATGGATGTGTGTCATGTCCTTAGTCTAGTTAGGTTTAATTAGTTCTAAGTTCTAGGCGACTGATGACCTCAGAAGTTAAGTCGCATAGTGCTCAGAGCCATTTGAGCCACAGTCACCCGTGATGGGATACAATGTGGTACACTGTTCCATTTGTGCGCTGAGCCGAGGAGAACGCAGATATGTCCTGCAATGCCATTTGGATAATGTGTCGTTCCGTGAACCATTCGGCACACAGCCGTTGCACTGCCGAAGTTTCTCGGATGGTCAGGACATGCGGGGACCAAGCAGTAATCGGTATAGTAATTGTCAACTGTCGAAGCTGCGTTGGTAAAGTACCAGAACTTCAAGCGCTGATAGAAAGCACCGAAGCTGAAATCGTTATAGGTACAGAAAGCTGGCTTAAGCCAGAGATAAATTCTGCCGAACTTTTTACAAAGGTACAGACGGTGTTTAGAAAGGATAGATTGCATGCAACCGGTGGTGGAGTGTTCGTCGCTGTTAGTAGTAGTTTATCCTGTAGTGAAGTAGAAGTGGATAGTACCTGTGAATTATTATGGGTGGAGGTTACACTCAACAACCGAGCTAGGTTAATAATTGGCTCCTTTTACCGACCTCCCGACTCAGCAGCATTAGTGGCAGAACAACTGAGAGAAAATTTGGAATACATTTCACATAAATTTTTTCAGCATGTTATAGTCTTAGGCGGAGATTTCAATTTACCAGATATAGACTGGGACACTCAGATGTTTAGGACGGGTGGTAGGGAATGAGCATCGAGTGACATTATACTGAGTGCACTATCCGAAAATTACCTCGAGCAATTAAACAGAGAACCGACTCGTGGAGATAACATCTTGGACCTACTGGTAACAAACAGACCCGAACTTTTCGACTCTGTATGTACAGAACAGGGAATCAGTGATCATAAGGCCGTTGCAGCATCCCTGAATATGGAAGTTAGTAGGAATATAAAAAAAGGGAGGAAGGTTTATCTGTTTAGCAAGAGTAATAGAAGGCAGATTTCAGACTACCTAACAGATCAAAACGAAAATTTCTGTTCCGACACTGACAATGTTGAGTGTTTATGGAAAAAGTTCAAGGCAATCGTAAAATGCGTTTTAGACAGGTACGTGCAGAGTAAAACTGTGAGGGACGGGAGAAACCCACCGTGGTACAACAACAAAGTTAGGAAACTACTGCGAAAGCAAAGAGAGCTTCACTCCAAGCTTAAACGCAGCCAAAACCTCTCAGACAAACAGAAGCTAAACGATGTCAAAGTTAGCGTAAGGAGGGCTATGCGTGAAGCGTTCAGTGAATTCGAAAGTAAAATTCTATGTACCGACTTGACAGAAAATCCTAGGAAGTTCTGGTCTTACGTTAAATCAGTAAGTGGCTCGAAACAGCATATCCAGATACTCCGGGATGATGATGGCATTGAAACAGAGGATGACACGCGTAAAGCTGAAATACTAAACACCTTTTTCCAAAGCTGTTTCACAGAGGAAGACCGCACTGCAGTTCCTTCTCTAAATCCTCGCACAAACGAAAAAATGGCTGACATCGAAATAAGTGTCCAAGGAATAGAAAAGCAACTGGAATCACTCAATAGAGGAAAGTCCACTGGACCTGACGGGATACCAATTCGATTCTACACAGAGTACGCGAAAGAACTTGCCCCCCTTCTAACAGCCGTGTACCGCAAGTCTCTAGAGGAACGGAGGGTTCCAAATGATTGGAAAAGAGCACAGGTAGTCCCAGTATTCAAGAAGGGTCGTCGAGCAGATACGCAAAACTATAGACCTATATCTCTGACGTCGATCTGTTGTAGAATTTTAGAACATGTTTTTTGCTCGAGTATCATGTCGTTTTTGGAAACCCAGAATCTACTATGTAGGTATCAACATGAATTCCGGAAACAGCGATCGTGTGAGACCCAACTCGCTTTATTTGTTCATGAGACCCAGAAAA